>NW_025064478.1:0-7591 GCF_018152265.1 Drosophila ficusphila
TATAATAACTACAAGGTAGTCTCGTCGGCTTTTTTTTCCCCTATTGTGGTCACAACAATGGGTAGGAGTGGAGGGTGTTTTCCGTAAGTGCGAAAGAGACAGAAACAGAGTGTTGTTTAACCATATGCTTATGTTTTGGGGGTTAAGACAGAATGTAATATATATAAGATTTAATTTTTTTTCATAATTTCTATTTTGCAGGTAGCTTTGAGTTTGATATTAATCTTTTGCTTTTTGTTTTTGTACATTTAGTTTTTGTTAAGTTTCTTAACTCCTAAAATAAATTCAAATTTTAAAATAAAACTTTTGAAGTGGAAACTTCTTTATCAGCGTTGGAAAAATTTGGGCGTCACATTTTTTTGGTTACGCGTCACATTTCTCGGTTACGCGTCACATTTCTCGGTTGCGCGTCACATTTCTCGGTTACCGTCACATTTTTCGGTTACGCGACACATCCCCATCCCGCTCTAACCACTGGCGAACGATCTCTCTATCTTCTTCTATCTCCTCTCTCGCTCTCAGCGCGCTCGCACAAAGTTGAGAGCGTAAAAATTTAAAAATAGAATACGGTTGCGTGAGTGAGAACAAGTAAGTGCGTATGTATGTATGTATGCTTACTTGGGCAAGAAGACGATTTTGTAAGCCGAAATCCTTTCTGCGCCAAGCAACGATTAATTTACAGCACACAGTGGTCGGTCCCATAGGCCAAAAAAAGTCAAAAATCCAATTTTGGAATTTTAATTTCAAGTTTGGCGCATCTGTTTATCAACAAAACAAGGCTTTAAAGCAAAAATCGTCAGTTTTGTCCTTGCTCCACATATTTGAGAAATTAAGGTGCAAAGTGAGCTTTAAAACCCAGCGATCAACTGAAAGCGTGCGCATGTCTTTTAGAAAGCGTTAAGTTAATAATTGAAAAAATATAAAACAATCGTTTAATATCCGAAAGTGAAATGAATATTAAAGTTGAAGAGTTTTACATTGTGTTTTTCTAATTTTTATTAATTTTACATGCTATGTGACTGTGACAATAATTGTTTATCCACCTCAATTTTACAAGTTCTGCAGAACTAAGCACATCAATATTCTGCAAGAGTCAAGTTGTATTCTAAAACTTCTCAATAATGAAATTTTTTTTAAAATGTTAATCGATATTTAAATTAGTATTATCTGTAGAAAATCATCTGCGAATAGCTGCGAATCCCGTTCAGAATCTATTAAAGAAGACGAGTGCCTCGTTCCTTTTTCATCAATTTTTGATTTTCTTGAGTAACCATTTCTAATATCTCTTAAGTTATTTTTTATTACTTTTATTTTACTATAAATTTATATTAATCATCGTTTTTTATTTATCTTTTGTTAATTTTTAACTAAGATCAAGTGTTTAACAAATATAATTTTTATCAGTTACGCTTAAAAAAAATTAATATGCTTTTTTGAGTCAAATTTTGAACATTTATAGTAAACACGATGGTTGTGGATATATTTAGCTTTAATAGTGCTGATACTTCAAATATATAACATTCGTACGCTATTATATACCTACAAAAAAATTTCCAACTCGATTATTCCTACTGGAAGTATTTTTGGCCGCCTTCTCATGCAAGACCGACCGCTGTGCGGCAATAGAAAAAAGGGTAAGAATTGTGAGTGTCAAAGAAATTCTAATTGGTTGGGTTGCATACAGATATTAACAGTTTTAATTAATGTATTAGCTTATCATAGCTTAACTTTGCCGTTAACTTCTTTTGATTGGCACCTTAATTCTTATCCATTTTTTCATCGGAAGCATAATTTTGGAACATAGAGTTTTCTAACCACTCTTGAATTACGAATTAAATTTTATCGAAATCGTATAACCATGTCATATAGCTGCCATATAAACAATAGTCGAAAATATGGAAAATTAATAGGAAAATCGTCAGTAGCTTCGATGTTTGTATTTTGTTCGACTTATGTAAATACATGTATGTATTTGATGACTGCAAGGGTATATATGTACACAAGCTTCTTTTCTTGTTTAAAAATAATATAGTAAAATCTCAGATGTTGAATATTAAATTAAATTCCTCGTGATTTTTTGTTAATAGTAAAATACCTGACCTCAATATAAATTTATACAAAATCATTGTGAAATTAATGTTAACTATAAAAGTTCCAGATTTTAACTTATAACTGTTAAAGTTGCGCTTTAGGGGCTTTTGCTGAAAAATGGGCTAGGAAATTTATTCTTTTTTAAAAAATGCTACCTTGTTATTTATTAAAATAGCTGCGAGACAACCCGTTTTAGAACATTGCCGTGTTTTTCAAGCGAAAAACTTTACCGGAAAGAATTTATTGTCTTCTCAGATGTTTTTACTATATTATTATACTCTTGCAGAGCAAAGGGTATTATAATTTCTGTCAGAAGTTTGCAACGCAGTGAAGGAGACACCTTAGACCCAATAAAGTATACATACATATTCTTGATCAGCATCACGATCAGAATCGAAATACGAATGTACGTCTGCCCGTCTGTCTGTTCCTTTATGCAAACTAGTCTCTCAGTTTTAAAGCTATCTTGCTAAAACTTTCCCAAAAGGTGTGTAGTTATTGCACGCAGTATATAAGTCGGAACGGGCAGGAACGGTCGACTATATTTGATAGCTCCCATACGAGAGAATGAAATAAAAAATTCTCATGCTGTTGTTTTTGATCAGATCGGCTTTGATTTCTTCAAGATGGAGTTTTCTAACTACTATTGAATTTCGGATTAAATTTTATCAAAATCGGATAACTCTTTTCATATAGCTGCCATAGAAGAGAGATCGAAAAAAATATATAGAATTAATGGAAATAAATTGATAACATCGTTGTTTTTATCCCACGAGCATAATTTTTTGAATATCAGGGTTTTTAATAACCCTTAAGTTGAGAAAAGAGTTTTCATGAAAATCGCACAACTATATCTTATAGCTGTCATAGGAAAGATCAAAAAATTATATAAAAATAACGGATAAGCTCCAAAATCAGAATATAAAGTTTTCCCACAACTCTCGAATTACGAATTAAATTTGATCATATAGCTGCCATATGATCTATAGACAAAAATATGGAAAATGAATAGAAAAATCGTCCTAGCTTCGTTGTTGTTTAGCCTTTATGCGTTTTGTTCGACATATTTGATGACTGCAAGAGTATTCGGCAAGCCGAAGTTAGCATACTTTTCCTGTTTTTAAACACAATACTCATAGGAAACGTGTCGAATAGTGCAAATATTGAACAAATAAATTTAAAAAACTAAATTTATAATTTATATTAATTTTCAACACTTTTAATATTTTAATGAAAATTAAAATCCTAACATTTCTTCCTTTTTCCCTTTCTTTAAGTCTCGAAATCTAAAGTTTTAGATTTGTATAAATATAGACAAGACTGATAAATTAGTTCGCCAAAGAAGTTTCACTTCTGACATGTGTACTTTTGTAACGCACACACTTTTTTTATATCTAAGTCAATATCTAAAATGCTCAGCAGCCTTTACAACAATTTGTCCCTGACATTATTTTTTATTTCAAATTCATCCTTAAATACTTTTAAAAATATAATTTCTAACTCTTTAAGCTCGTTTAAAATTGTTGGGATGGTTTATAAGGCCGCCACGCGACACTTCGTTCACATACGTAAATGTTGGTGATGAGATATCGTTGTTGATTTTAATTTTTTTATGACGTAACCTGCTATATATTCTAGAGCATCCTCCGCCAATTCGTCTATGTCAATGTCTATTTTGTCAATGTCAATGACCGTTTGGTCCATGTCAATATCCGCTTCAAGGTTGTCCAAGTTTAAAATCATCAAGTTCGTCCTTTTTCGGTTTCTGTTGGTTTTGAAAAGTGAGATTTAACCAACTATCGAGTGTTGTCCTCGTCACATTGCCATTGCTCGATAACAATTCAGTGTTTTTTGCTAAATTATGTATAAACCCAGAATTAATTAAATAAAATTAAAGGAAAACATGAACAAAACATCGACTACAGTAGACGGAGAAGACTTACTAATGATCACATTTCAAAAACAAAGAGCTAAACATTTGACAATTAGGTACTGTTATTATTATTTTATCATTTATTACTTGATTATATTAGATTTGTCATACCTGTTATATATTTTCTTAATCTATACTTAAATTGGAGCGGAGTCGGATGGTCATGAAGTAACTCCCTAGACCGCATGGCGCCAAAAAGTTCTCAACTATGTCTTGGTTAAGACGACTAGTTATAAGATATTTCATTCCATATCTCTCCGACAAATAAGCAAATAACTCATCAAGGGATATGTTGTTAATTAAAAATGCCTTTTGGAAGGGAAGCTTAATACGGTTTTCCAACAACCTCCGCGCGTGCTTAATTCTGAGACATTTTGGCCAAAACGTCTCTTTGGATGACGAGATTTTTGCCAAAGGGCTCGGTGAAGTTAGATGGAATTTGACATGTAGACAACTTGGAGTTGAAAACGTCGAACCAATCATTTACAAGTTTGAAAAGATCGGCGGTTTCTGCACGCGTTGTCTACATCAAATCCCAACGAATAGTGACATCGTTTGATGGAGCTTGAGGTTGTGTTCGAAAATAATTGTGTTGCCAATTTTTACTTTCTGCTTAAGCGATCGAGCTACATTTTATGTGATCTTGCGTTATTTTAAATAATATTGACAAATCAGACCCAGCACAGTGGTTTAGAGCTCGCTCGACTGTCGCCTTCTAGTCAATTTTTTCCATTTATATTCAATCCTGAGTCGATGTAGTGATTTCGGATCAACTTAATCAAGTGAGGGGTATCGGAAAATACATAAATTTTTTAAATTATCATCTGCTGGATGACTAAAACCAGGTCTTTTGCTGAAATAAAAATTATTAATATTTGAAAGTTTGTATTATTTTTTTAGAAACTTACTCTCCGAAATGCCAAGCTCACTCCATAGCCTTTGATTGCCAGCGCCTAAATCAGATACCACGGCAACTACAGGGTATCCCTTTGGTGTAGTTTTTTTATGATATTATGCAGAGTATCTGCGTCCATTCGGGCGTTGGAAATCGAAAAAAGATCATTAAGCTCTACGATTTTAGGCCACGAACTATAGCCAGGTGAACATAGTTTTTTGCTCATAAACAGTTTCTGACGCGAAGTATAGTATTCGTAGCAGCAGCCACCTTTATTTCGTCGGGTGCCAAGACGCAAAGTTTGTCGACTTCGACATCTGTTCGTCTTTCATAAGGCCGATCACCACATCAATGGTACCAGGATCGATTTTAACTTCTGCCAACCATCTGTACAAAGTAGCCCGACTCGGATAGGAAGGCCTATTTTGTACAAATGGTTGTAAGCTCGAGGTCCGGCGGCATGGAGACATATAAGAGCCGATAAGTCTGCCGTGTTAAAATTCACTCTTTTTCCTCCACTTTTTAAATTTCCATTTGTGTCTCAGTGAATATCTTCCCTAAACTGTTCTCCAATTTCCCAAGCTGCTCTCGTAATTCCTGAATTTTTTTCCATATTAATACATTTTGTTTTTCAGTTCCTGATTTCTACAGCCAGCGCATGAGTGAATTCTTCGTTCCTGAATTATAAATGCATTATTATTTGCATATACTTGGATACACTAGTTGGCAAAATTATTTTGACGACCCTTTATTACTACAATTTCTTTAACTGGTTGAGTTTTATAGAATTTAATATTAATATTTGCTGTAAAAAAGTTTAAAAAATAAGCAACAAAAAATATATATAACGCCATTTAAATGTTCGTCAAAAAATTATGTCAACTAGTGTAAATATGTAAACACAATTTAGCTTACTGTGTTTGTGAACTGGAATCCGCAAAGCATCGTTTAACTGTTTTTGTTTCGAGTTCCTCTTCCCCCTTTGGGGACAGCATCAGCGTTGAGACGCTTTCTTTTAAATATCAGTCCCCTTGGGACCGACTTCCACCGAGAAGCATCAAAGTGGTTTCTGCATATTTTGGCGCTTTTTTTCAGGCTTTGCACCGAAGAACATTTTCCCACAATGTTCTTCTTGTGTCACAAGTTGGCACTTTTATTAAATTTAACGCCTTCAACAAATCGCTTTGCAATAACTGCAATACTTCATTTTTCAACACACAAGGGTTAACGTTTTGAAAAATTCGTCCGCGGACAACCTCTCACTTCGAAATCCCGAGCGCACTGAACCATAGGGGGAAAACCTGAACGATTTTGCAGCCGATTAGACTAACTTGTATAATTCTACCATGGCCAGGATTTGACCCCGTTACCCGGGGAAATAACACTCAGCTGCAAACAACAAGACATTGCAACAACGGGAAACGCGTCTGCAGACGAGGCTTCAGGAGCAAAGGATTCGCGAAATGGCGGAGGAACGACTCTCGACGTATAGGACCAGTTCTCAAAATCGACAGGCCGAATCTTCACGACAGTCCCAACGAAATATGGATGCTAGAGCTGAACTTTCCGCAGACGAAAGAAAGGATCAACGAGGACAATAACGGCGAAGGAGCCGAGCATCAGCAAAGGATCAATATCTCCAAAACATAAAGAACGGACCTACTGAATGCTGCATATGCTGTGGAGGGACATTACTTACATCTCAAGTGAGTGGGTTTGAATAAATGTATTATATCGTCTAAGTTCCCAAACATGAATGTAGGCAACGCACTTTATTTTAAGTAGTTAATTTCCCACTTCTTTTGCTAATATAAATTTGTAGAGGTGTCGCCAGGCCGTTTCAAAGGTAGAATACCATCACTGTGTCTTGGTAATGGTTTTGATTTTCCGGAGATTCCCTGAGTGTCTCAAAAAATTTAACATGTCTTGAAGAGCGCCTCTCATTTCTCCCCCCGAATTCCCTTTATGCGCATTATATCCCTAGAATATGAAAGGCAATGCGGACTAAGACGCGCTGTAGTTAATGTCCCTACCCCTGTACCTGATACAGTAAGTGCGCTTTTCCTGCTCTTTGATTCTACACATGTTATCCAAATTCACTTAAAGAGAAAGTTAGAATACTCCCATAATTTTAAGGACAGAAACAATTCGTCCGGCGAGAGTTCTTGAAGCTGTGCGATATTTAGTAAACACAGAGCTGTACAGAATGCACAATATCTCACTAATTGGTGATTGGCTAAATGAAATGAGGAGATAGGGAGTAGTACCATTCAATGCAGAGTGATAATCTGACCGAGAAGAAGTTGAACAGCTTTGCGCCTACAACATTCTGAACCAAACGACCATCAGGATGAAAACTTAACCCTTACTGGTCACGAAACGCTATTAGAAAAATAACGGAACGATTTTTAGCAATTGCTTTGGTTCTGGGAGGGCTGCCGTCCAACAAATTTAACCCTAGATGACGATGCTGAAGAACTTTAATTTCCAACCATATCTTGTGGTGAAATTTTGAAGGCCAATACCACTCTACGCGCAAAAGTGAGCCAGGTCTCAAATTCGATTTTACGATCGTCGCTGTGCAGTTGTACCTAAAGTCCTTTATATGTACAAATTTTATGAGATGAAATACATTCAAAACTCAATTTCTATTGCCTTACATGAAAAATCTG
>NW_025064479.1:0-5029 GCF_018152265.1 Drosophila ficusphila
AATTCTAGATAAAGAGTTCAGAGCTTTGGCAGTGCAAAACGTTGTAAAACTTAAATATGTTTCAGGATGATGATGCTTCACTTTAACGTTGAAAGAAAGGGCGAGCTTCAACTAGTAGACTTCCGCCGTTGGTATCAGAAGACAATCTTTGCTCGCTTACCCGGTCGCTCAATTCAAAACAGCGCCAGTATTATGCTCATGTTATGCATAATGTAGCAGCAAAAAAACGTTTTATGAATATGTTGGCGGAGGGGGCTGAGTAGGTAAAAGTAGATTTATTTCTAATATATATCAGTTTATAACTTGGCGAGCAAGTGAATTTCCTGGGGCAACTGATTCTCCAAAGTGCTTACTAATAGTAGAACGATGCTTGGTACTGTATTTATGCATAACCTTATACGTGGTGAAATTGACAGTGTTTACTTTTTAAGTAGACTAAATTTCTCGGTTCTAAGTAGATTTACTCGAAATTATACTCCTTTAGTTTAAATCTTTGTAGATCTAATTATGACGTGCATGAGCCTTTCAGGGCACTTTATTCGGACTATAATAGACTTTATTCTATAGTATCGTCTTCTGACTCTTTGGAGCTCCTAGAACGATTAATACTAACATTTCTGGCACGATGTTGGATCGTTAAATTTAAATTAAAAAATAAATTTAACTTTTCTTTCCTTATCTTTCGGTTTTTAATTTTTTTCTTTTTAAAATCGCGTTAAATTATCGCGAATCGTGCCGTACGATACACGGCGGTCGCCCCTCGGTCGGTTGGGCGGGTAGTGGGCAATGGTGCAACTGGCGACCTCATGGAAATTGACAGTTGCATGGTAAAACGGTTCGCTTTTAGTTACATGGCTGTGTATTTAGTTTTCTGATCCAACGGTTGGAGCTATTGCCAGATCAAAAAGTGAGAAGAAATGAGCATCCGGATTGGACTCCGATAAAAAGGTTTCACGAGTATTTCGATGTGGAAATTCAGAGCATTCTACAGTAGATCGTAAGCAATTCCCAGTTGTTCCTGCTGAGGCTATTACCATCCACAAAAGCCAAGGAGCCACCTACAGCAAAGTCGCAGTGCACCTCAAAAGAGGCATTAAGCGAGCTTTCGGGCTTTTATGTAGCGTGTAGCTGGGCAACAAAGCTACTGGTCCTTTCCTAATAGGCGATTTTGTTCCTCCTACTAGATTTGGAGCAACAAACAACCAAACCGAACTTCAAAGCTAAGAGAGGAAAGACCTTGACTACGCGATACGAAATTCTCGGCCGACCACAATATGATCTCATTATATTACCACAATGTTGAGTCTCTTCGTGCTCATCGCGAAGAGATATATCCAAATGATAAAATTATTTGTTCCGCTGACTTCTTATGTTTTGTCGAAACCTGGTCTCTTCCAAGAGAAGAGTACAGCCTTATAGATTTCAACATCATAGGAAGAATTGACAGCAATGGATTGAATAATATTGGAAAAGAATGGAATAATTATTTTTGCAAAGCAGAGTATCTTCCATAGAGAAGTCCTTCTGTTTGAGACAAATAAGTTTTTGGATTCAAGGGCTCACTTATCAATCGATTGCTTTTAAACATCTTGATACATCATTTATCATTGTTTATAGGAGTCTAGGCTAACAAAGTTATGTTTTTAAATGAAAAATATTTATTTCCATATTTTCGCCTTTTTTCCTATAAATCCATATTTTTACACAATCACTTGAATAAATCCATATTTTGAACATCAAAGTGTCTGAAAACTTATAGAAAGATAGGTTTGGCTCAAATATTATGAAATTTCTGTCGTTTGCCTTATACTCGATAATAAATAATGTAAACAAAACATCGTTGCGTCGTTAATCAATCAAAATATGTATCATCGAATGTAACAATTATGATGCAGTTTATATTTTAAGATTCCGTTTTTTATTCCATATTTCATGCTTTCAGTTCTTATGTCTCTTAAATTCTAGTTTTGTAAAGTTATTGATTAATTTATATATCTCATTGATAGTTCTTACAGAAGGTGACGATCTTATCCTGAATTTATCACCTGCTGAACTGAATGCATATGCAAATGTTCCTGTTACATCTTGCGATGTTGAGCGTTAATTTTCATTATATAAACACATATTGAGGACAAACGTCGTAGTTTTTGTTTTTTACCAATCTGACACAACATGTCATATTTTTCTGCAATGTCTCTGAGACAAACGGCTCACTTTTGTTTGTAGCGATTTCTAATTGTTCATTGTCATAAGTAAGTTAATATGATCGATATAATCGTCTACGTTTATCCATTTTTATACCTAAATTTATCCCTTTTTCGTCTATACTACCTATATTTTATCCATTTTTTCTATATTTGTCAACTTTTTCGTCCATATTTCGTCCATATTTCATTTTTTGTCCATAAATCCATACATATTTTTACGTTTTAAGAACATTACTCTGTTAGCCCTGGTCATCATGATGTGTTTAAAAGTATAGCATACAAGAAATTTTTGCATAAGTATATAATTAATTTCTTGATAAGGTAGTTTTTACTAATTGTACAAGTATGTTTAAGTTGTTATTTGTGTTTATTAAAGGTTATTTAGTTAAGTAATTTTATAAATAAATGGTATACATTTTTGTCTTGGTATAAAATACGCAATATAATATGTAAGTAGTTAAAATTTCCTCGATTGAGACCTTGTCGTGGTGTGGGGGCGGAGTACGTGAATTTCGAAATAAATTTCCACAGAAACAAGCAGCAATCCTTTAAAATTAAATATATATTACATTTTTACACAAGTTCAAAAATTGCAATTATAAATATAGCCATCCGAAGGGATTAACCCTCTTTTGAAATATAACAATCTTTAAAGAACTTTATATTCCAACAAAAATCATGTTTGTATGACAAAAAAACCAAAAAAAATAAAAAACAACGACGTTATCATTTTTTCTTCCATAAATTTTATATATATTTTTCGATCTTTCCTATGGCAGCTTTATGATAACGTAGTCGGATTTTAATGAAATTTTTTTTTCGATTTAAGGGTTATTAAAAAAGTCCATATTTTAAAAATCATGCTCGTGGGATTAAAAACCACGATGCTATAATTTTATTTCTGTTATTTCTATATAGTTTTTTCGATCTTTCCTATGGCAGCTATAAGATATAGTTGTCCGATTTTTATGAAACTTTTTTTCTCAATATAAGGGTTGTTAAAAAACTTGATGTTCAAATAATCATGCTCGTGGGATAAACAACGATGCTATCAATTTATTTATATTAATTCTATATATATTTTTCGATCTCTCCTATGGCAGCTATATGATAGAGTTATTCGATTTTGTTCAAATTCTAATCCGAAATTCAATAACAAGTTAGAAACGCCATCTTGAAGAAATATAGTCGATCTGATTCAAAAACAACAGAGTAAGAGTTTTTATTTCGTTCTCTTGTATTGAGCTATCCGATATCGTCGGCCGATCCGGCCCGTTCCGACTTATATATACTGCGTGCAACAACTGCACAACTTTTGGGCAAGTTTCAGCACGATAGCTTGAACCGAGAGACTAGTTTGCGCGGAAACTGACAGACTGACAGACGTACATACTTATTTCGATTCTGCTCGTGATGCTGATCAAGAATATATATACTTTGGGGTCTGAGGTGTCTCCTCCACTGCTGCAAACTCTTCGACTGAAATTATAATACCCTTTTGCTCTGCAAGGGTATGAAAATACTAATACTCTGTTAGCATTGGGCAAATAGATGATAACGCAAACGGTTGGTCACATTGAGGTCGTCGGACCCTATAAACACGCTCTCGGGGGCTCATTCAATCATTCTTAGGTCTTCGCCTGCGGGTTGGACTCGAGCATCCATTTAGTGTTGTCAGAATATTTTTTTATTTTTAATTATAAATATAGTTTGTTTTTTTGTCCTTAATGCCTTTCACAAATTCACCAATTCATTTCCTATCGCTAAGTTTACAATCTTTAATTTTAAGAAACCTGCCTTCTCTAACTTAATTTCTTCCCTTTCTGGAGCTACACACATTTCCTCTACTGTTCTTCTATAAATTCGTTCTAGAATATTTGTTGGCTTTCTGACCACTTTTTTAATAACTGCAAATAGTTCTTAAACGCGTAAGAGGAACCTGCAATCAGATTTCCGATTTGATTTACAGTCTCTCTCTACATAGAGTAGCCATGAACATTGTAGGTAACACTGTTTTCGCCGAAGACAATGCGAAAATTTTCACCAACATATATTTAACATTTGTTGAGCAACTCAACATTATTTTTTTTCGGTAGATAACAAAAGTGCATTACTTTATTGATTTATCAATTCATTGTGATAAAAATCGTGCCATAAAATCTGGTCATTAAATGGTTACAGTAAAATTGATGCAAGTCAACCATTTACAAGAAGAAAAACTGGTCCTCCAGACCGGCTAAAGGTGCATGGTTAATACAAAAAATATATAACAAATTTTTGTTTTGTGATTTGTGATTGGTTTTAAACTGGTAATTTATTTTAAATTTATATGCCGTGACAATTATAAATAATATCATTCTTTCAGAATCAAAGCTTAAATGGACTGTGGAATACTCATCTCCAGAATGCCCATTTAGTCAGTCATAGACGACAACGGCTTATAAATATAACTTGGCGAGGGACGCCGAAAACCCAGTATACAATCTTGCTGCACCACACATAATTAAAGGTAAACCATAGAAGTTTTTCTGATGTACAAATGTAATATGTTAATAATTAAATTTTTTATATTCTTTCAGAGTTGGTAATTGAACAAATTTCCAAAATGGCACGGAAATTGAAATAATGAAGTCGTCCAGCAACATCTATTTGGCAAGCAAAGACTGAGCCCTCAAACGGCAGAGAACAAAATTAAATTAATGAAAATAAAAATGAATGAAAAGTAGAATAATTAAAGGAAAATTATATTGAACAATTCTTTTTAATAATTTCCAATTGGAAATCTCTTTGGGTAACTTTTTGGAAGTGTCGCGAAGTCACTT
>NW_025064480.1:0-3005 GCF_018152265.1 Drosophila ficusphila
AATAATGGCCACAGGCATTCCGGGGAGGAGGCGGCATGAACACCACCCCATTTGCTGGCGAGCGAGAGGCCGGAGAGTTTAATTATTTCTGCGTGCGCCTCCCAGCCAGCACCAGCTATGCCTTCCCCTCCGAGACGCACAGCTGAAGAGTGTGCGTAGCACACCATTACATGATGAATATTCGCCAAATCCAAATCATCCAGCTTACCATCAATTTTTCCCCTTCTGTGTCATCTTCAAAAGGAATTCCTCAGTGTAGTCATTTAGAATTTCTACGGCTTTGACCATGTTTCTCCCATTATCAGAGGTAACACTGTATGTATACATTATATTTTATTTAATAACGAACATATTAAAAACTAACCCGATGCATTTTTACCTAAAGATTTGATCAAGAGTTATGACATATTCTTCAAGAACTTCCAAAATTTGTTCTTTGATGTATACCCCAATGCATTGGGGTTCTTCTATTGAAGCCCTCTAGAGGATTGTGCGAAGATGATCCCCCCAATGAACTCCAAACATTAAAATCGCCCACATATAGGATAGGCTTGCTTAAGAGATCTACTATTTTAAGAATTTCGTTGGCTGCTACTAATTGGGATGGAGGTATATATGTATTAAAAATGCAGATTTTGGGTTGCGCTAGGATTTCAATTCCTAAAGAGCAGGTATTGCTGTTGATTCCCTGCAGTTCCAAAAGTGGCTTGTCGTCGATGACATGGACGACGGCCCACCGATGCCAGTGTCCGTAGCACCTGGTGTCGCACTGATGTCATTTCATATAAAGTTTTGTATGGCATTCTAGGATTTGACATGCATGTCGCTCTCGATGACCATTTTGTCCGAGTCATCGAGCGAGGCATCGATGGCTTATACGAATTTTGTATGGAGAAAATTCGTATGAGACATCGATGATATAAATAGATGGCGTGGGCGATGTTGTCATCGATGGCTTTTGCGAGGGTGCCCTTAGTGAAACATCTATGCCAATGTCTAAAATGTCATCCCAAAATTCATATGAAAAACAATATATAGGTATATATTTATTTTATTTTATTAATAAATCTTATTTTGTAACATAAGAGATAAGTACATAAATAATATGAAATTAGAAAGTTTTGTTTACCATTTATGTGGAATATTTTGCGGGACAACGGCTGTTTGCGTCCATCTATGTTACAAAAAATATTTTTGTTATTAGGGGAGGGTGGCCCGATACCGACCCCTAAATGCAAAGGCGATAAAGGTGAGAAAATCAATTTTCGATTCAGTTCAAAAATTTACTATGTAGGATCCAGTTTTACTATACATCTAATTTCAGTTATATAAATATAAATATAAAACTCCACTTTTTGGTCGTACTCAAAAGTAGTGGTCCGAAACCGAACCCTATTTCTTAACAGAAAAATTTAATAACATAAAAATAGAATTTAATGATTTTGGCGTTTATAAAGAAATATATTGAGGTTCTTTCAGAAAAAAAGAATTAATGTATGGAAATAAAGGGCACTGTAGTCGATTGATGAAGTCTGAGTTGTCCTCTTTCTCATAGTAAGTTTTCGCGTTGTTTTTCGCGTTGTTTTCAGCCGCTCGTTGATGACTGTCTCTTCGCTTTCTTCTGATGTTTTTGCTGTTTCTGTTACTTTTCTTTACTGAATCTTGTTTACTTTTTCATATTTTCCCTCAAAAATACGCTATGACATATTAAGCTGCCAATAAATGGGGTCGGTTTCGGACCATCACTTCGCAGTCAGTTTCGGACCACCCACAACCTTTCCTAATTAACTGCTCGCCATTATCTAATGACGCAAAAGGCGATGTAATTCTAATAGCGTGAATGACAGCTAGGACTATCAACTATCAGAACGCTATCACAGGCGTTGAAACAAAACAAACGCGGAAAATTGCAGTGAAACAAAAAGAAGTCAAATTGGCTATCTATCTCCAAAATGTCTGTGTTATCAGTTTTTCCACCTGAAGTTGCCGGCAACTCGGCTAGCATTGCCATCTCAGGAAACATGGGGGGGGTCGGTTATGGTACGACCGGTCGGTATGGGACCACTCTCCCCTACATATTATATATGTATTACTTTTTTTTAATTTAAAAGCAAACTTACCTTTCAAACGAATTTATCGTACATACAGGCTGAATCCTAAAAGATTTAAATAAGTTTGTAGTAAAAGACATAATATTTTG
Source organism: Drosophila ficusphila (assembly GCF_018152265.1). Lineage (NCBI taxonomy): Eukaryota > Metazoa > Arthropoda > Insecta > Diptera > Drosophilidae > Drosophila > Drosophila ficusphila. The sequence goes on from NW_025064480.1 coordinate 2,201, forward strand.
TAATCTTAACGACACTTACATGATTTTTTAAACAATTCCGCTGCCCGTTGCCCAAATTAAGTAATTTCACAACTAACTATCAACGCACAACGCAAAAGAATGAGCGTCCAATTTTATTTTGCACCCTTTTAGTATACCCTTCTTTTTGGGTATAGCCGACCATAAATGACACGCGAGTTATATTATATCTATATTTGCAATCAATGTTATGTTATGGTTCAATAATTTAAAATATTGTTGTATATAAAAATATAATTGCTCTGGTAGAATCCTGTTATAACGACTCAAAGCTTATAGTGTCCGTGGGTTGTGCGTCGAAAACTCGATGGTTTGGTTGGTCCCCATACAAAAAATTGAAAAGGCCTCCGCGCTTAAGCGTTTCGCTTTTGGCAGCAAACCGCTCTAAGAATGAGGTACCTCCAAGAAAATTTAAAAATTTAACGGATGTTTAGTCGTACCGGAAAAAATACAGTGCCGCCGTTAAATTTAAGCATCAAACACGCCGTTAGAAATAATGTATTTGTCGGTGATCGGCACCGCTTGCTTTATGTGCGTAGCGGCGACACGAAGGATCTTGCACTGGCACAACTCTCTGTTGGTTTTAGCTGTCGCCTTAACAACGCTGCTGCGAGAGACAGTCGAAGTGCAATGCCGACGTCACACTGTGTGTGCGGACTGTAGTCTATTCCATGAGATGTCCCGTTATATTTCTAGTTTTTCTGCTTTTTCCAAGGGATAAAAACTGAATGTTTTAATTTGCCAAATGCAATATCATGCAAAAATAAGCTCATTCAGTTTTCAGTAT
>NW_025064481.1:0-909 GCF_018152265.1 Drosophila ficusphila
GTTCTTCCTGAGCCCGAGTCAGATCATGAGAAGATTTGGGTGGGCTGAGAGTTTTCCTTGTGTAGCCTTTTCCATTCTCCCTATTTCATCTTTTACCCGAGAATGCAAGGTCCCTGTAGATGTTTGGTTTCAAGTATACCATTGTGCTTATTGATAATTCTCAGGATCTTTTGGCAGGCGCTGTATGATGTCTATGTTAGTTTTATCGTTCCCCAGAGCTGGGAGCCATACGTCCAGATTGGTTTAAATTGGAGCTGTAGACAGTACCAGCATAGTCAGACACATGAGCGTCAGGCGTTTTTATAATCTAGTGGGCTGCTATTTTAGTTTTGCAGATGCGGTTTTTGCTTTCGATGTGTCTACGCCATATTGGGCAATCTGTCGAGTGGGCCTTGAGATACGTTATGTTGACTTGGGGTTCTTTGTTCTATTCAAGTAGATCGGAGGCAAGTTTGTCTGTTGAGAATCAAACGTTACGTGTTTACTTCTGTTCGTTTATTTTGATACGCCAGTCAGGTAAAAGCGCTTCTCTACTACCGTGAGGTGGTAGGCTAATTGGAGATGTTGCACGGACTGGGCATCTGGAGCTGCTGAGGATCACCAGTATCGTCAGCGAAGGTGGATATTAGTAGTCCCTCGCTCGTAGGAATATCGCTGTGTAGAGGACGAATAGAGTTGGTCCAAGTGCGCTTCCTTATTAGAGTTCAGCTTCGGGTTATAGTTTTCGGATGTTGTTGTGTTGCACCTCACTGGAGAACTCTGTGGCAGAATACGACTCGAGTAATTTGTGGTGCCCGGGAAAGTGTGTTTTTTAATTTTATGCATAAGACCCGGTGAGCCAGACGCGGTCGAATGCCAGGATACGATGAAGAATATCGCGCTGCAGTATTCTCTATGTTCGAAGGCTGT
>NW_025064482.1:0-279 GCF_018152265.1 Drosophila ficusphila
CATTCTTTAAGAGTCGGTATATAAGCATCATTAATAATTTTTAATGCCCCCAGAGAGATAGTATGAAAACAATTATTGTGTTTTTTCAGAAGGGTTAAAAAATTAATTAAATTAGAAGATATGATAATGTGGAAAGGTAGAACATAAACTTCTGTTTTTGGCAAATACTTACCTTTTTGACTCTCGTTCCTCCTCCATTTAAAGGCATCTCTATATATTAGTTAACACCTAAAAATAATAAAATAAAAGATAGGTCACTCATAGTTTGTGCAATTAAAT
>NW_025064483.1:0-10596 GCF_018152265.1 Drosophila ficusphila
TCTGAGTTCGACGAAATTGAGGCCAAACGATTTCGTTGATGTAGCCTATAGCGCCATTAACCAATCCCTTCGAAACGTCAAAATTGGACCGTAGCATGACTTTTGCCCCACAAATATTTCCAGTTCTGCTGGCAAAAACTTCAGTTTTCGTTTCTATCAACTTCACTTTATTTAGCTCGATTTACTTTATAAAATAATAAATATTATTTTTAACATACAGAATCTAAACCATCCTCAAATCCCTGGAATACACACAAAAAATTTCCATCAAAATCGGCCCAGGCGTTGTTGAGTTATGCGCTTACCAACACATTTTGCGTTCCATTTTTATATATAAGATTAGCTTACCCTCGTTTGTTGTCAGATTGATCTGAATTAATCTGATGTGTTTGACAGTGACTAATGATACCCATGTTGATGGGAGTTGATAAAACATAAGTTATCCGCCATTTTTGCAGGAGGCCGCCATAATGTAATTTTAATTTTCTATAGTACAATTGCATCTCTACTTTTTTGGAGACCTTCATTTGGATACCCATATTGGATGGGGATTGATAGAACCTGCGATATCCGCCATTTTGCGGTCGCCATCTGGATTTACAATGTTATTGACATTACTTTATTGTATTGTCATCGGAACTGAAGGTGTGTACCAAATTTCAGATCAATCTGACAACAGGAAGGTACTTAAATTTCAATTTCTAATTTTGACCCTAGGCAGACCTAACAAACAGTTTAAAATGATTCATCTTCTTTCAATCCATCAAAATATTTTTAATGAAATCTATTTAATTTATTTTCTTGCATATTTGCTACCAAACTTAAATATTACAACAAACTCGAAAATACACGAATAAAATGTAAAATTATGATGGCCCAAGCTCGACTACAAGAGTGGCCCAACCCTTGACGACATGCGGTATTAGTCTATTATGCAGTATGATATAGCCAACTATATCTAACAATGAAACTACATCTTAGTATTTTGTAATATAACAACTATATAACGTATTTTATGCTCACTTTGCGATGACATGTTGTAATCTTGTGTTATTCCACCTTTCGGCCAGGGTTAAAACTTTTTCGAGCACTTTTTCACAGAACAACGGTCGTGTGAAAAATGAACTCGAAATTGCCGTCACGTGGAGTTTGAGTGGACCGATAGAAGTTTTTAGATACCTACGAGTTTTTCCCTCCGAAGTTTTCCTGCGCGAAAACAAGATAGAAGGTGATTATTGTGGTGCCAATCGACCTACGCTGCTCCGATCGCGGCTAAATAAGCCCAAGCAAAGTGGTCCACTATGGAACTGAGTAAAAGTTTTGTCCAGCAGGCGTGCCCTCCAGCTGGGATTTGGGCGAGGGGACGGAGGGCTTGTGGAGAGCTTCTCCCACTTCACTCGGCACCATCTTGGCCATTGGCTGAGTTTTTCTCCCTTGAGTTTTCTCAGTTCCGTACCGCTTTTCAGGGAGCGTCAACTGATTGCAACTGGAAGCTTTCCGGGTGCTGCCAACCTGGGCGTTTATCGGTTATCGACTTATCTAGCCTTTTATCGCCACTGTCTTTGGGCTCGTTTTGACTATTTTGGCGCCCTAATTTAAAATTTAATTTTAAATTCTACAGGAAACGGGATCAACCTCTCTCGTCTCCTGCGTGGGCATAAGAGCAAAGGTCGCGGAACGACTGACTGCCAACCTCCCCCACAATGTTATTATTATTGTGGTGCTACAAAACGAGGCTCTGGCGACCGAGCCGAGCGGTAAAACCTCCACCGGTCAAACACCAGAGAATCTTTGGTCACCGAGGGAGCCCACTACGCAGGCAACGAGAGACTAAAGTTGGTTTCCCGCATGGAAGCAGGCGCTGCCGACTTGGTTTTTGCCAAGTCGAGCAAGTTGATGAGGACACCACCGGCTATGGCAGGCGCTCCGGCGTCTGCGCCGCCGGGAGTCGCAGTGGGCGAGTATTCGCCTTCTGGCACCCAACGAAGCCGAGACCCCGAAAGAGGCAGGGACTCTGTGAGTCCTACAGCTGGCCGAAAGGCTAAACTCCCCCAAGAAGTCGAAGTGCTCTCCCATACCGCTTGAAGCGATAAATGAGATCGGCCGCATCCTGGATGAGCTCTTGTCCATGAGTCAACGCCAAAAAGCCAGTAAGGCATATAACCAGGAGATGAAAAAACTCCATGGCCCGGATGCGCGAGCTTCAAGAGTCGGTTAGCTCCTACTTGCAGAGCTCCCTAAGGATGCTGAGCAGCACAGCTGCTGCAAGAAAACTGGGGAAGGACGCAGCCCGCCACGACGGCACGAATGGTGTGCAAACATCACCACTACCCTTCCTGAAGATGACAGGGCCACCAAACCTGGCAAGCCAAGTGCTAAACCAGGCAATGGCCAAAGGGCGAGGAAGTAAAAAAAGCACCGTCAGCAGGTGCCAAAAAGGTGACTGGAAGAAGGTGGAGTCACGAGCAAAGGCAGCCACCCAGGCGCAAAGTCGGCCAGATGCAATTCTGGTGAAATGCAAGGACAAAGCTGCATATGCTGACGTCCTGAAGGCGGTACAGGCGAAAGCTCGCTGCAGTCGTTTAAACCAAGTGTCACGGCTATTAGGCGCACTGCGGCAGGCGAAATCCTGCTTACGGATGACTAAGGCTGCGGATGAAAACACCTCAGGCCTCCAAAAGGCAGTCCAAAATGCTCTTGGAGAAAGGGCTGAGTTCAGTCAGTCTCAGACAAGGTGGTGGTTGAGATCTGCAACATCGCCGAGTGGACCACAGCGGATGAAGTTTTAGAGGCAGTGTTCGCGCAATTGGATTGCGATCTGAACGCAGATGCAGCGCCCAAATTAAGAAAGGGCTACAGCGGCACCCAAATTGCCTCCATGACACTCCAAAAGTGTAGCAGACCAACTACTTGGTCAGAAGAACCTGCGCATTGGTTGGTCCATCTGCCGAGTTCGTGCGAAAATCGAGCCCAAGAAGATGCGCACGGGGTGTCTAAACTTTGGCCACATCGCGCAAGATGCAGAAGCAAACATGATGCGAGCAAGCAGTGCTTTAACTGCGGCGCCAGCTCCCATGCATCTAAAGAGTGCAAGGAAAAACCTGCCTGCATCCTAGTAGTAGGACTGCCGAACCAAATAAGACTCACCACACTCTGAGTAGGATGTGCCCGATGTATCAGGAAGACGCTGAAATCTCCCAAAATTAGGTTTTATCAACTGAACCTAAACCATTGTCGAGCGGCCCAGGATCTCTTAACGCAAACGGTCGGGAAGAAAGGATAGACATTGCCATGATAGCGACCCTACTCACTAAAGCAGGAAGGTGTCTGGCACCAAAGTAGCGAAGGCGGAGAGCCATCTGGAGCTTTAGCCAGCCGCCAGCACAGCTCACCCATCGGAAAGCATACCCATTGCTTTGCAAGAGCCCGTATAAGAGCACCTATGTCTAGCTGCTACATACCCCCGAGAATCCGTTGCCAGACTTCCAAAGAACAATAGAAGAAATACCTCAGGATGCAAATGAGAAATCTCCTTTCATCATCGCTGAGATTAACACCATGGGCCACAGAGTGGGGAAGCAGAACCAATCCAAGAGGTCAGTCTCGTAGACACCCTGGCTCACCTGGATGTCTGCCTACTGAACTTTGGAAATGCGAGCACCTACTGCAGTGCAGGACGATCCATCATAGACATAACCTTTGCGAGCCGCTTTGCGGCGGATATCTCGATGGACGGTCTCAGGAAGATATACATAGCGACCATAATGCCATCATAGCTGAGTTCGACTCCACGGCTGCCCAGAACAGACAAATGCCCATGCGCCGGGTGGGGTACAAAGACAGCACGTTCAATAGGAATGTGTTCCTCAGCAGCTTCAGGATATTAGTATGGCAGGTGACTCAGCACTTGTGCAGCTAACATGGCAGACGCCATAAAGTCAGCCTGCGATGCATCAATGAAAAGGCCTATACTGGAGGTAACAGGCTTTGCCCCGTCCCTTGGTGGAATGAGGAAATATCGCGTGCTCGGGAAACGCAGATGCCCTCCAGCAAAGCGACGACTGCAGAGATCAAGAGGAAGACCCCATTTTGACCAAAACCTAGGTATCCTTAGGGGAAACGAAGGCTGCTCAGTCACCTGATCAAGCGAAGCAAATCGGCATGCTTCCAGGAGCTCTGCAAGCTCTGGAAACGCGGAACCATTTGGTGGAGCATACAAATTGGTTATGGGTAAAGCTTAGTAGACAGCCTATGCCAACGTGCCCAACGCAGCTGGAACACATCGTTACCACACTGTTCCCCCGGCAGCCACCACTTATTCCTCTTGGGCCAAGCCCCGAGGTAGAAGACACGGCGCTTACTAACACAAAGTGCTGGAAATAGCGGCGAAGCTTAAGGCGAAGAAGGCACCTGGGCCTGACGGCATACCCAACACGGCTCTTAAGACAATAATTGCGTCCAGATACATTCGTTGAGTTATTCACTGAATGCCCATTGGTGAAGTCACAATCCCACGAAGATGGAAGACCCAGCGGCTGGTACTCATTCCCAAGCCGGAAACAGCACGAGGACCCGTCAGCCTATCGTCCCTTGTGTATGCTGGACTCGATTGGCAAGATCCTGGAAAGACTGATCTGCAACCGCACAGAGGACGAGCTTGAAGGCCGGCAAGGACTCTCAAATCATCAATACGGCTTCCGTAAGCATCGGAGTACAACCGATGCCATTGGGGAGCTTGTGAGAATTGCTAGCAACGCCATCGAAGGTGAACGGAACAAAAAGGAGTACTGTCTAGTATGCGTTGGATGTAAAAAATGCCTTCAACACAGCAAACTGGAGCAAAATCATTGAGGGCCCTGATACAAAAGAAATCTCGCCGTATCCGATAAAGCCATCGAAGCTACTTTAAAAGCGCACACTGTTGTACACACGGACACGGGTGAGAAACAACAGCAGATAACCGGTGGAGTCCCCCAAGGTTCTGTACTTGGCCCCCTCCTCTGGAATATTATGTACGATGGAGTTCTGCAGCTCGCACTGCCAGCCGGGTGCACCCTCATTGGGTTCGCCGACGATATCGCCCTGGCAACAGTTGGCAAAAAACTAGAGGAGGTAAATGCTGGATGCAGTGCTGCGGTCGATCAAATCATTAACTGGGCAACAACGAATGGACTCTGCCTTGCTGAACAAAAATCAGAAGCAGTAGTGATAAACAGCAAAAGAAGGTAGAGAACACATCCATCCGAATTGGGTCTACCAGTATCGATTCTCAACCGGCAATCAGGTATCTGGGGATAATGATTGACCACAGGCTCAAGTTCAGCCAGCACTTGCACTATTAGCCGTAAGGCGGCTACAGTAACCACCGCCATAAGCAGAATCATGGCAAACACCAGAGGCCCCAAGCAGCAAAGCCGCCAACTCTAGCTGGAGTAGTCACCTCCACCATATTATATGGCTCGGTGGTCTGGGCTTCGGCGTTGAACACCCCTTCTTACAGCCGGGAGTGCAAAGGAGTGTACAGGAGATGTGCCCTTAGGGTTGCCTGCTGTTTCCGAACTGTATCCGAGACAGCAGCCCTCCTGGTTGCTGGGATGATTCCTTAGATCTGTTGGCAGCTGAAAGGAGTCGCGGCACAATAGTTAACCATAACCAAAGAGATGCTACAATTGTGCATTGGCAAGCACGATGGGAGTCCGCACCAAACGCTCATTGGACTGGGCGACTGGTGAAGAACATTCGGCCCTGGCTCAAGCGTCGCCATGGGCAGGTGAACTTCTATCTGTCACAATTTTTGACAGGCCATGGATGCTTTAAAGCCTACCTGTTCAAATACAAGCACGCTGATGATCCCATCTGTGACCACTGTGGAGCCGGTGTTATTGAAGACGTCAAGCATTGTTTTTTTGAGTGCCCAATCTTCCAACGCGAACGCGACAGCTTGCTGGATGGAAACGGAAGTCTATTAACGGCTGATAACGTTGTAGACTATATGCTGTCAAATGAGGATCAATGGAATGCAGTAGCGCACATGGCAGCGACCATTAGGAAGGAATTGCGACGGCGAGAAAGATCTCGCTCTTCTCGCACTACCCGATGAGCTCCCCAGCCTTATCCGCCCCGTGAAGTAGAACTGCAAAGCCCAATCCCGCGGGAGCGGTTCTTTTCTTCACTTTACTTAGATTACTTTATTCTAGTATGTAAATATATTATATTCTTTCTTCTATAGCTACAAATAAAAAAAAAAAAAAAAAAAAAAGATACCCACTAACAGATGGTACTAGAATGAATATTCAAAATATTGAGATGGCCCAAGCCTGAGCAACGGCCCAACCCTGACAACATTCCCCTACACAATTATTTGGCATCTTTAACCCTGTGTGATCTACAATAATTCGGGAATCTTTCGCCCTATTTTGCGTTGTCGAATACATTTTTATCGTTATAATTTTGGCGTTGGCTGCAGAGGTTATACCTGCAAGTACATACATATACAATTATTTCGCATTCTTTAACCCTTAGGTGACCAAAATAAATTATTTTATTCTGCTTCGACGTTGTCCTTCGGCAAAATATTGCAGTTTAGCCTTTTTGTGAGAGGCTTATAATTAATAAATAAATTTGGAAAATAAATAATAAATTCTAATAATTTCAAAATGAGTGACAAAGATAAGGAATTAATTGTGAAGGGAAGGAACTTCTAAAACTAGCCAAAAACTTCTCGCAGCTATGCAAAAAACACAATAGAGTTATGGCTGATATTGAGGACAGAACTATCTCCTTCGATAAAGTTCAAATCGAATACCGAATGGAACTGCTTGAAACTTATTGTGAAAAATTATTGGAAATCCAGTCAGACATCGATTTAATTAATCCAAGTAACGATTTATGAGCGTCAGTTGAGGATATGTGTGTTATCACAAAATCATTATACCGGTCTGCAATGCAAGTTAACGATTCTTAAAAAGTCAATCAGGCGGATAACAATTCATCATCGTCCGATATCAAATTTGCCAAAAGTAAATCTGACTAAATTTAGTGGAAAACATGCGGAATTTAAAAACTTTATAAGTCTTTTTGAAAGCTTGGTGCATAATGATACATCTTTAACAAATGTCGAGAAGTTTAATCACTTGCTTTCTTGTCTAACTGATGGTGCCCTAGGAACAGTTAAGGCTTTTCAAATTTCGGAGAGTAATTACGAAAAGGCATTGGATAGTTTAAAAGTGTTTATGATAACAAATGTCAGATCTTTTTTGATACAGTGTCACAATTATTTGAAATCCCTCCTGTACTAAAACCATCGGCTTCCAGTTTAAGGTCTCTAATCGATGAAATGTCAGCTCTGTATGCGTCATTACAGTCTTTGGGGAGCGAGAAGGAAATAAATAACGCCATGTTGATTCACATAGCAAAGTCCAAAGTAGATCACGGTACGAAATCGCGCTTTGAAGAACAGTTAGATTACGATACTTTGCCAACATGGTCCGATTGCGTGGTTCAGCTAAATCGTCGGTATCAGCATTTAGTTGCTGAGGAATCCACAAGGAACAAAGGAAAGACCAGCCAGGGATCAAATAAGGGATTTTTCAAGATCTTCTTTTTCATGCACAAAGACAGAACGACGGAGTGAGACAAAATGTCAATATTGCTCAGCGTCGGACCACAGTTTAGGCAGTTGTCAAGCTTTTGTTGCTCTCCCGGTAATTCAGCGTTTTAATTTCGTTAAGCACCACCGTTTGTGCATTAATTGTCTACGTCAAGGACATCCAGTTGAGAAATGCAAGGCTGCAAAGTGTCGTGTTTGTTCAACACCACATAACACGCTTCTTCACCGCTACGATGTAGAGCATCAGCCAACTGTTCCTGGATCAGTGCCGCAAGTGCGCTCTCAGAGCAACGCAGTAGCTGCCGGCCAGCAAAATCAAGCCTATTCAAGTCATGTCGCGAGCAATGACCAAGTTATTCTTGCTACTGCGATAGTAAAGGTACGAGATAGGTTTGGGCAACTTCAGTTAGCAAGAGCTCTTTTAGATTCGGGTTCGCAAATAATGGCTGAGGATCTAGCACAACGTCTGCGTTTGAAGAGAGAAGAGTCATACTTAAACGTTACCACTGTAGGAAATAGTGAATCGGTAGTACGACACAAGGTCCACACATCGATACATTCTAGGATCAATGCTCATAGTTTGGGATCCGATTTTTTGGGTCTTAAAATCGATTTCGACATACCAACCAGACCATGAGGTGAACTGTGCGCAATGGAGTATACCAGCAAACATTGAGTTGGCAGACCCTCGCTTTTATAAGCCTGCAAAGGTGGACCTGCTAATGGCGCAGAAATATTTTTCGAACTTTTAGGTTAACAGCAAAGCGCAGATTTCTTGCGTTGGAGCGCAAACTTAACCGTGACGCCAATTTGCATGATATGTACCAAGAATTCATGAGAGAGTATCTTACCCTTGGTCATATGTCATTGCTTCCGATACCTCCTCCAGGTCACCATTACTACATTCCGCATCAATGTGTCCTGAGACCTGAAAGTAGCACCACGAAGTTGAGAGTTGTGTTCGACGCGTCAAGTAAGAGGTCAACTTCGGTCTCGTTAAATGAGACGTTAATGGTGGGACCAACTATTCAGAGGGATTTGTACGCCATTCTATCACGGTTTCGATTAAAGAAGTATGCTTTAACAGCTGACATCTCAAAAATGTATCGGCAAGTTGTCGTCGCCGAAGATGATCGGGACTTTCAACTTATTTTGTGGAGAGAAAGGCCAGACCAACTTCAAACTTATCGGCTAAACACTGTTACTTATGGAACAGCATCAGCTCCTTTTTGTCGATTCGTTGTCTAATTGAATTAACAAAGATCTATTCGGAATCACCCGATTGCATCTCAGGTTATCGCAAGTGATGTCTATGTTGACGACATGATCACAGGAGCTGATAGTTTGAGAGTTAAAAATTATTCGTAGAGAAGTAACTGAGGTTTTGAAATATGGGGGCTTGGATCTGGCCAAATGGGCCACCAATCATTCCAGCCTTCTGGCAGATACAGGGCCGAAAAGTCTCTGCCACTTGACCATTCTACATCCGTCAAAACTCTTGGTATGAAATGGGATCCGCGAAGTGATGTGTTTCATTATAGCCTATATAAGTCATTTGATTCATTACCACAAACAGAAGCGTAACATTTTTGTCTGTCACAGCTCGTCTATTTGATCCCTTAGGATTACTGTGTCCTTTAATAACTAAGGCCAAGATTTTGTTGCAAGAACTATGGCGACAAAATTAGATCGCGATGAATCGGTCCCTGTGAGTCTGCTTACCAGTTGGAACAAGATTAAGCAGAATTTGCTGGAATTAAACAAGATCTCAATACCTCGAAACATCTGTCTGCCAGCATATGAATCTGTTCAAATCCACGGTTTCGCTGATGCTTCAAGTGAAGCTTATGGCTGTTGTATATATGTCCGCACAAGTGTTGGGACTAAAAGTTTATCTAGGTTGTTAAGCGCCAAATCGCGAGTGTCACCTTTCAAGACGAAATCCATTCCAAGGCTCGAGCTATGTGCAGCGCACCTGCTTGTAAAGCTCTGGGCTCAGTTAGCCCCATTGCTTGACTCTTTGGAGATCGAAAGCATTAATTTTTGGTCAGATTCTCAAGTCACACTTTATTGGCTTAAGGGATCCATCCACACTCGCGACGTTCGTCGCAAACAGAGTTTCTGAAATCCAAGAGCTATCCAGAAAATGCAGTTTGGCGTCATGTTCCTACAACTGAGAATCTAGCTGATTTAGTGTCGCGTGGAACCAGATGTGGACGGCAGAAATGTTCTCTGTGGGAAAATGAGCCAGATTTCTCACTACGCCCAGTTACATCGAATGGCCCCACCTTCACCAGATTGATGTTTCTTTGGAATTGAAGCTGTCAGAGAACAAGAAAAGTGCTACAGTGCATTCCGTTGCGACAAGTGAACCAAACGTTTTCCTTGGTCTTATGAAAGATGTTCGTCATTCGATGAATTACTCTGCATTATGGCATATGTACATCGTTTTACTAGAAAGAAAAAGGGTCTATGCGAGTCTGTGATTTCCGCAAGGGAGTTAAGATTGTCATTCCTAAGGCTCGTGCTAATAGTTCAAGGACTTGAGTTAAGGTCGAATTTTTTAAAGTTGGAGAAATCGCAGGTTTGGCCCCACAGTTTCAACGCTTAAATCCCTTCATACACACATTCGAGTTAGATGGGGTGGCATTTCGATTAATTCGTGGAGGCAGACTGTTGGCATCAATCCCATATGACGCCAAATTTTCCTTAATGCTCTCTCAAAAATCACAATTCGTTAGTTGTTCCTTCACAATTTGCACCACAGCCTGTACTTCTTGGCCAAATAATGGGCAATTTGCCAACCGATCGGGTTAGACAAGCTCGTCCTTTCTTGATTTGTGGGGTAGATTTCTGCGGTCCATTTTATGTCTCGTTAAAACTCCGAGGAAAACCTTCAATCAAGACCTATGTGGCTGTTTTCGTGTGTTTTTCGTCAAAGGCTGTTCACCTGGAACTCGTTGTCGATCTTTCTACTGACAGTTTTT
>NW_025064484.1:0-41758 GCF_018152265.1 Drosophila ficusphila
TGTTGTTAAAATATCTATCTAGCTGCATCATTGGTTTATTTTCGAATTTTTGGTCAATATTTTGTAATTTTTTATGACCCCCGACCTGTCAAAATTTGAAAAAAATGGGTTTGCAGAAAAGTGACCAGATCCCAGCACGGCTTACCCATAACTTTTGAAATTTTTACCCGATTTAAAAGTGGAATACCTCTCTGAATTTGTTATTAAAATATCTATCTAGCTGCATCATTGGTTTATTTTCGAATTTTTGGTCAATGTTTTTTAATTTTTTTATGACCCCCGACCTGTCAAAATTTGCAAAAATGGGTTTGCAGAAAAGTGACCAGATCCCAGCACTGCTTAGCCCAAACTTTTGAAATGTTTACCCGATTTAAAAGTGGAATACCTCTCTGAATTTGTTATTAAAATATCTATCTAGCTGCATTATTGGTTTATTTTCGAATTTTTGGTCAATGTTTCGTCATTTTTTATGACCCCCGACCTGTCAAAATTTGCAAAAAATGGGTTTGCAGAAAAGTGACCAGATCCCAGCACTGCTTAGCCCAAACTTTTAAAATTTTTACCCGATTTAAAAGTGGAATACCTCTCTGAGTTTGTTATTCGAATATCTATCTAGCTGCATTATTGGTTTGTTTTCGAATTTTTGGTCAATATTTTGTAATTTTTTATGACTCCCGACCTGTCAAAATTTGCAAAAAATGGGTTTGCAGAAAAGTGACAAGATCCCAGCACTGCTTAGCCCAAACTTTTGAAATTTTTACCCGATTTAAAAGTGGAATACCTCTCTGAATTTGTTATTAAAATATCTATCTAGCTGCATTATTGGTTTATTTTCGAATTTTTGGTCAATATTTTGTAATTTTTTATGACCCCCGACCTGTCAAAATTTGAAAAAAAATGGGTTTGCAGAAAAGTGACCAGATCCCAGCACTGCTTATCCCATAACTTTTGAAATTTTTACCCGATTTAAAAGTGGAATACCTCTCTGAATTTGTTATTAAAATATCTATCTAGCTACATCATTGGTTTATTTTCGAATTTTTGGTCAATGTTTCGTCATTTTTTATGACCCCCGACCTGTCAAAATTTGCAAAAAATGGGTTTGCAGAAAAGTGACCAGATCCCAGCACTGCTTAGCCCAAACTTTTGAAATGTTTACCCGATTTAAAAGTGGAATACCTCTCTGAATTTGTTATTAAAATATCTATCTAGCTGCATTATTGGTTTATTTTCGAATTTTTTGTCAATTTTTCGTCATTCTTTACGACCCCGACCTGTCAAAATTTGCAAAAAATGGGTTTGCAGAAAAGTGACCTGATCCCAGCACTGCTTAGCCCATAACTTTTGAAATTTTTACCCGACTTAAAAGTGGAATACCTCTCTGAGTTTGTTATTAAAATATCTATCTAGCTGCATTATTGGTTTATTTTCGAATTTTTGGTCAATATTTTGTAATTTTTTATGACCCCCGACCTGTCAAAATTTGCAAAAAATGGGTTTGCAGAAAAGTGACCAGATCCCAGCACTGCTTAGCCCATAACTTTTGAAATTCTTACCCGATTTAAAAGTGGAATACCTCTCTGAATTTGTTATTAAAATATCTATCTAGCTGCATCATTGGTTTATTTTCGAATTTTTGGTCAATATTTTGTAATTTTGTATGACCCCCGACCTGTCAAAATTAGCAAAAAATGGGTTTGCAGAAAAGTGACCAGATCCCAGCACTGCTTATCCCATAACTTTTGAAATTTTTACCCGATTTAAAAGTGGAATGCCTCTCTGAATTTGTTATTAAAATATCTATCTAGCTGCATCATTGGTTTATTTTCGAATTTTTGGTCAATATTTTGTAATTTTTTATGACCCCCGACCTGTCAAAATTTGCAAAAAATGGGTTTGCAGAAAAGTGGCAAGATCCCAGCACTGCTTAGCCCAAACTTTTGAAATTTTTACCCGATTTAAAAGTGGAATACTTCTCTGAATTTTTGTTAACATATCTATCTATCTGCATTATTGGTTTATTTTCGAATTTTTGGTCAATATTTTGTAATTTTTTATGACCCCCGACCTGTCAAAATTTGCAAAAAAATGGGTTTGCAGAAAAGTGACCAGATCCCAGCACTGCTTATCCCATAACTTTTGAAATTTTTACCCGATTTAAAAGTGGAATGCCTCTCTGAATTTGTTATTAAAATATCTATCTAGCTGCATCATTGGTTTATTTTCGAATTTTTGGTCAATATTTTGTAGTTTTTTATGACCCCCGACCTGTCAAAATTTGCAAAAAATGGGTTTGCAGAAAAGTGACCAGATCCCAGCACTGCTTAGCCCATAACTTTTGAAATTCTTACCCGATTTAAAAGTGGAATACCTCTCTGAATTTGTTATTCGAATATCTATCTAGCTGCATCATTGGTTTATTTTCGAATTTTTGGTCAATATTTTGTAGTTTTTTATGACCCCCGACCTGTCAAAATTTGCAAAAAATGGGTTTGCAGAAAAGTGACCAGATCCCAGCACTGCTTAGCCCATAACTTTTGAAATTCTTACCCGATTTAAAAGTGGAATACCTCTCTGAATTTGTTATTCGAATATCTATCTAGCTGCATTATTGGTTTATTTTCGAATTTTTGGTCAATATTTTGTAGTTTTTTATGACCCCCGACCTGTCAAAATTTGCAAAAAATGGGTTTGCAGAAAAGTGACCAGATCCCAGCACGGCTTAGCCCATAACTTTTGAAATTTTTACCCGATTTAAAAGTGGAATACCTCTCTAAATTTTTTAATTGAATATCTATCTAGCTGCATTATTAGTTTATTTTCGAATTTTTGGTCAATATTTTGTAGTTTTTTATGACCCCCGACTTGTTAAAATTTGCAAAAAATGGGTTTGCAGAAAAGTGACCAGATCCCAGCACTGCTTAGCTCATAACTTTTGAAATTTTTACCCGATTTAAAAGTGGAATACCTCTCTGAATTTGTTATTAAAATATCTATCTAGCTGCATCATTGGTTTATTTTCGAATTTTTGGTCAATATTTTGTAGTTTTTTATGACCCCCGACCTGTCAAAATTTTCAAAAAATGGGTTTGCAGAAAAGTGACAAGATCCCAGCACTGCTTAGCCCATAACTTTTGAAATTCTTACCCGATTTAAAAGTGGAATACCTCTCTGAATTTGTTATTCGAATATCTATCTAGCTGCATCATTGGTTTATTTTCGAATTTTTGGTCAATATTTTGTAGTTTTTTATGACCCCCGACCTGTCAAAATTTGCAAAAAATGGGTTTGCAGAAAAGTGACCAGATCCCAGCACGGCTTAGCCCATAACTTTTGAAATTTTTACCCGATTTAAAAGTGGAATACCTCTCTAAATTTTTTAATTGAATATCTATCTATCTGCATCATTGGTTTATTTTCGAATTTTTGGTCAATATTTTGTAGTTTTTTATGACCCCCGACCTGTCAAAATTTGCAAAAAATGGGTTTGCAGAAAAGTGACCAGATCCCAGCACTGCTTAGCCCATAACTTTTGAAATTCTTACCCGATTTAAAAGTGGAATACCTCTCTGAATTTGTTATTCGAATATCTATCTAGCTGCATCATTGGTTTATTTTCGAATTTTTGGTCAATATTTTGTAGTTTTTTATGACCCCCGACCTGTCAAAATTTGCAAAAAATGGGTTTGCAGAAAAGTGACCAGATCCCAGCACGGCTTAGCCCATAACTTTTGAAATTTTTACCCGATTTAAAAGTGGAATACCTCTCTGAATTTGTTATTCGAATATCTATCTAGCTGCATTATTGGTTTATTTTCGAATTTTTGGTCAATATATTGTAATTTTTTATGACCCCCGACCTGTCGAAATTTGCAAAAAATGGGTTTGCAGAAAAGTGACCAGATCCCAGCACTGCTTAGCCCAAACTTTTGAAATTTTTACCCGATTTAAAAGTGGAATACCTCTCTGAATTTGTTGTTAAAATATCTATCTAGCTGCATTATTGGTTTATTTTCGAATTTTTGGTCAATGTTTCGTCATTTTTTATGACCCCCGACCTGTCAAAATTTGCAAAAAATGGGTTTGCAGAAAAGTGACCAGATCCCAGCACTGCTTAGCCCAAACTTTTGAAATTTTTACCCGATTTAAAAGTGGAATACCTCTCTGAATTTGTTGTTAAAATATCTATCTAGCTGCATTATTGGTTTATTTTTGAATTTTTGGTCAATATTTTGTAATTTTTTATGACCCCCGACCTGTCAAAATTTGAAAAAAAAATGGGTTTGCAGAAAAGTGACCAGATCCCAGCACTGCTTAGCCCATAACTTTTGAAATTCTTACCCGATTTAAAAGTGGAACACCTCTCTGAATTTGTTATTAAAATATCTATCTAGCTGCATTATTGGTTTATTTTCGAATTTTTGGTCAATATTTTGTAATTTTTTATGACCCCCGACCTGTCAAAATTTGCAAAAAATGGGTTTGCAGAAAAGTGACCAGATCCCAGCACTGCTTAGCCCATAACTTTTGAAATTTTTACCCGATTTAAAAGTGGAATACCTCTCTGAATTTGTTATTAAAATATCTATCTAGCTGCATTATTGGTTTATTTTCGAATTTTTGGTCAATATTTTTTAATTTTTTATGACCCCCGACCTGTCAAAATTTGCAAAAAAATGGGTTTGCAGAAAAGTGACCAGATCCCAGCACTGCTTATCCCATTACTTTTGAAATTTTTACCCGATTTAAAAGTGGAATGCCTCTCTGAATTTGTTATTAAAATATCTATCTAGCTGCATCATTGGTTTATTTTCGAATTTTTGGTCAATATTTTGTAGTTTTTTATGACCCCCGACCTGTCAAAATTTGCAAAAAATGGGTTTGCAGAAAAGTGACCAGATCCCAGCACTGCTTAGCCCATAACTTTTGAAATTCTTACCCGATTTAAAAGTGGAATACCTCTCTGAATTTGTTATTCGAATATCTATCTAGCTGCATTATTGGTTTATTTTCGAATTTTTGGTCAATATTTTGTAGTTTTTTATGACCCCCGACCTGTCAAAATTTGCAAAAAATGGGTTTGCAGAAAAGTGACCAGATCCCAGCACGGCTTAGCCCATAACTTTTGAAATTTTTACCCGATTTAAAAGTGGAATACCTCTCTAAATTTTTGAATTGAATATCTATCTAGCTGCATTATTGGTTTATTTTCGAATTTTTGGTCAATATTTTGTAGTTTTTTATGACCCCCGACTTGTCAAAATTTGCAAAAAATGGGTTTGCAGAAAAGTGACCAGATCCCAGCACTGCTTAGCCCATAACTTTTGAAATTTTTACCCGATTTAAAAGTGGAATACCTCTCTGAATTTGTTATTCGAATATCTATCTAGCTGCATTATTGGTTTATTTTCGAATTTTTGGTCAATATTTTGTAGTTTTTTATGACCCCCGACCTGTCAAAATTTGCAAAAAATGGGTTTGCAGAAAAGTGACCAGATCCCAGCACGGCTTAGCCCATAACTTTTGAAATTTTTACCCGATTTAAAAGTGGAATACCTCTCTAAATTTTTTAATTGAATATCTATCTAGCTGCATTATTGGTTTATTTTCGAATTTTTGGTCAATATTTTGTAGTTTTTTATGACCCCCGACTTGTTAAAATTTGCAAAAAATGGGTTTGCAGAAAAGTGACCAGATCCCAGCACTGCTTAGCTCATAACTTTTGAAATTTTTACCCGATTTAAAAGTGGAATACCTCTCTGAATTTGTTATTAAAATATCTATCTAGCTGCATCATTGGTTTATTTTCGAATTTTTGGTCAATATTTTGTAGTTTTTTATGACCCCCGACCTGTCAAAATTTTCAAAAAATGGGTTTGCAGAAAAGTGACCAGATCCCAGCACTGCTTAGCCCATAACTTTTGAAATTCTTACCCGATTTAAAAGTGGAATACCTCTCTGAATTTGTTATTCGAATATCTATCTAGCTGCATCATTGGTTTATTTTCGAATTTTTGGTCAATATTTTGTAGTTTTTTATGACCCCCGACTTGTCAAAATTTGCAAAAAATGGGTTTGCAGAAAAGTGACCAGATCCCAGCACTGCTTAGCCCATAACTTTTGAAATTTTTACCCGATTTAAAAGTGGAATACCTCTCTGAATTTGTTGTTAAAATATCTATCTAGCTGCATTATTGGTTTATTTTCGAATTTTTGGTCAATATTTTGTAGTTTTTTATGACCCCCGACTTGTTAAAATTTGCAAAAAATGGGTTTGCAGAAAAGTGACCAGATCCCAGCACTGCTTAGCCCATAACTTTTGAAATTTTTACCCGATTTAAAAGTGGAATACCTCTCTGAATTTGTTGTTAAAATATCTATCTAGCTGCATTATTGGTTTATTTTCGAATTTTTGGTCAATGTTTCGTCATTTTTTATGACCCCCGACCTGTCAAAATTTGAAAAAAAAAATGGGTTTGCAGAAAAGTGACCAGATCCCAGCACTGCTTAGCCCATAACTTTTGAAATTCTTACCCGATTTAAAAGTGGAATACCTCTCTGAATTTGTTATTAAAATATCTATCTAGCTACATCATTGGTTTATTTTCGAATTTTTGGTCAATATTTTGTAATTTTTTATGACCCCCGACCTGTCAAAATTTGCAAAAAATGGGTTTGCAGAAAAGTGACCAGATCCCAGCACTGCTTAGCCCATAACTTTTGAAATTTTTACCCGATTTAAAAGTGGAATACCTCTCTGAATTTGTTATTAAAATATCTATCTAGCTGCATTATTGGTTTATTTTCGAATTTTTGGTCAATATTTTTTAATTTTTTATGACCCCCGACCTGTCAAAATTTGCAAAAAAATGGGTTTGCAGAAAAGTGACCAGATCCCAGCACTGCTTATCCCATAACTTTTGAAATTTTTACCCGATTTAAAAGTGGAATGCCTCTCTGAATTTGTTATTAAAATATCTATCTAGCTGCATCATTGGTTTATTTTCGAATTTTTGGTCAATATTTTGTAGTTTTTTATGACCCCCGACCTGTCAAAATTTGCAAAAAATGGGTTTGCAGAAAAGTGACCAGATCCCAGCACTGCTTAGCCCATAACTTTTGAAATTCTTACCCGATTTAAAAGTGGAATACCTCTCTGAATTTGTTATTCGAATATCTATCTAGCTGCATTATTGGTTTATTTTCGAATTTTTGGTCAATATTTTTTAATTTTTTATGACCCCCGACCTGTCAAAATTTGCAAAAAAATGGGTTTGCAGAAAAGTGACCAGATCCCAGCACGGCTTAGCCCATAACTTTTGAAATTTTTACCCGATTTAAAAGTGGAATACCTCTCTAAATTTTTGAATTGAATATCTATCTAGCTGCATTATTGGTTTATTTTCGAATTTTTGGTCAATATTTTGTAGTTTTTTATGACCCCCGACCTGTCAAAATTTGCAAAAAATGGGTTTGCAGAAAAGTGACCAGATCCCAGCACGGCTTAGCCCATAACTTTTGAAATTTTTACCCGATTTAAAAGTGGAATACCTCTCTAAATTTTTTAATTGAATATCTATCTAGCTGCATTATTGGTTTATTTTCGAATTTTTGGTCAATATTTTGTAGTTTTTTATGACCCCCGACTTGTTAAAATTTGCAAAAAATGGGTTTGCAGAAAAGTGACCAGATCCCAGCACTGCTTAGCCCATAACTTTTGAAATTTTTACCCGATTTAAAAGTGGAATACCTCTCTGAATTTGTTGTTAAAATATCTATCTAGCTGCATTATTGGTTTATTTTCGAATTTTTGGTCAATATTTTGTAATTTTTTATGACCCCCGACCTGTCAAAATTTGAAAAAAAAAATGGGTTTGCAGAAAAGTGACCAGATCCCAGCACTGCTTAGCCCATAACTTTTGAAATTCTTACCCGATTTAAAAGTGGAATACCTCTCTTAGTTTGTTATTAAAATATCTATCTAGCTGCATTATTGGTTTATTTTCGAATTTTTGGTCAATATTTTTTAATTTTTTATGACCCCCGACCTGTCAAAATTTGCAAAAAAATGGGTTTGCAGAAAAGTGACCAGATCCCAGCACTGCTTATCCCATAACTTTTGAAAATTTTACCCGATTTAAAAGTGGAATGCCTCTCTGAATTTGTTATTAAAATATCTATCTAGCTGCATCATTGGTTTATTTTCGAATTTTTGGTCAATATTTTGTAGTTTTTTATGACCCCCGACCTGTCAAAATTTGCAAAAAATGGGTTTGCAGAAAAGTGACCAGATCCCAGCACTGCTTAGCCCATAACTTTTGAAATTCTTACCCGATTTAAAAGTCGAATACCTCTCTGAATTTGTTATTCGAATATCTATCTAGCTGCATTATTGGTTTATTTTCGAATTTTTGGTCAATATTTTGTAGTTTTTTATGACCCCCGACCTGTCAAAATTTCCAAAAAATGGGTTTGCAGAAAAGTGACCAGATCCCAGCACGGCTTAGCCCATAACTTTTGAAATTTTTACCCGATTTAAAAGTGGAATACCTCTCTAAATTTTTGAATTGAATATCTATCTAGCTGCATTATTGGTTTATTTTCGAATTTTTGGTCAATATTTTGTAGTTTTTTATGACCCCCGACCTGTCAAAATTTGCAAAAAATGGGTTTGCAGAAAAGTGACCAGATCCCAGCACGGCTTAGCCCATAACTTTTGAAATTTTTACCCGATTTAAAAGTGGAATACCTCTCTAAATTTTTTAATTGAATATCTATCTAGCTGCATTATTGGTTTATTTTCGAATTTTTGGTCAATATTTTGTAGTTTTTTATGACCCCCGACTTGTTAAAATTTGCAAAAAATGGGTTTGCAGAAAAGTGACCAGATCCCAGCACTGCTTAGCCCATAACTTTTGAAATTTTTACCCGATTTAAAAGTGGAATACCTCTCTGAATTTGTTGTTAAAATATCTATCTAGCTGCATTATTGGTTTATTTTCGAATTTTTGGTCAATATTTTGTAATTTTTTATGACCCCCGACCTGTCAAAATTTGAAAAAAAAAAAATGGGTTTGCAGAAAAGTGACCAGATCCCAGCACTGCTTAGCCCATAACTTTTGAAATTCTTACCCGATTTAAAAGTGGAATACCTCTCTGAATTTGTTATTCGAATATCTATCTAGCTGCATTATTGGTTTATTTTCGAATTTTTGGTCAATATTTTGTAGTTTTTTATGACCCCCGACCTGTCAAAATTTGCAAAAAATGGGTTTGCAGAAAAGTGACCAGATCCCAGCACGGCTTAGCCCATAACTTTTGAAATTTTTACCCGATTTAAAAGTGGAATACCTCTCTAAATTTTTTAATTGAATATCTATCTAGCTGCATTATTGGTTTATTTTCGAATTTTTGGTCAATATTTTGTAGTTTTTTATGACCCCCGACTTGTTAAAATTTGCAAAAAATGGGTTTGCAGAAAAGTGACCAGATCCCAGCACTGCTTAGCTCATAACTTTTGAAATTTTTACCCGATTTAAAAGTGGAATACCTCTCTGAATTTGTTATTAAAATATCTATCTAGCTGCATCATTGGTTTATTTTCGAATTTTTGGTCAATATTTTGTAGTTTTTTATGACCCCCGACCTGTCAAAAATTTCAAAAAATGGGTTTGCAGAAAAGTGACCAGATCCCAGCACTGCTTAGCCCATAACTTTTGAAATTCTTACCCGATTTAAAAGTGGAATACCTCTCTGAATTTGTTATTCGAATATCTATCTAGCTGCATCATTGGTTTATTTTCGAATTTTTGGTCAATATTTTGTAGTTTTTTATGACCCCCGACCTGTCAAAATTTGCAAAAAATGGGTTTGCAGAAAAGTGACCAGATCCCAGCACGGCTTAGCCCATAACTTTTGAAATTTTTACCCGATTTAAAAGTGGAATACCTCTCTGAATTTGTTATTCGAATATCTATCTAGCTGCATTATTGGTTTATTTTCGAATTTTTGGTCAATATTTTGTAATTTTTTATGACCCCCGACCTGTCAAAATTTGCAAAAAATGGGTTTGCAGAAAAGTGACCAGATCCCAGCACTGCTTAGCCCAAACTTTTGAAATTTTTACCCGATTTAAAAGTGGAATACCTCTCTAAATTTTTTAATTGAATATCTATCTAGCTGCATTATTGGTTTATTTTCGAATTTTTGGTCAATATTTTGTAGTTTTTTATGACCCCCGACTTGTTAAAATTTGCAAAAAATGGGTTTGCAGAAAAGTGACCAGATCCCAGCACTGCTTAGCTCATAACTTTTGAAATTTTTACCCGATTTAAAAGTGGAATACCTCTCTGAATTTGTTATTAAAATATCTATCTAGCTGCATCATTGGTTTATTTTCGAATTTTTGGTCAATATTTTGTAGTTTTTTATGACCCCCGACCTGTCAAAATTTTCAAAAAATGGGTTTGCAGAAAAGTGACCAGATCCCAGCACTGCTTAGCCCATAACTTTTGAAATTCTTACCCGATTTAAAAGTGGAATACCTCTCTGAATTTGTTATTCGAATATCTATCTAGCTGCATCATTGGTTTATTTTCGAATTTTTGGTCAATATTTTGTAGTTTTTTATGACCCCCGACCTGTCAAAATTTGCAAAAAATGGGTTTGCAGAAAAGTGACCAGATCCCAGCACGGCTTAGCCCATAACTTTTGAAATTTTTACCCGATTTAAAAGTGGAATACCTCTCTGAATTTGTTATTCGAATATCTATCTAGCTGCATTATTGGTTTATTTTCGAATTTTTGGTCAATATTTTGTAATTTTTTATGACCCCCGACCTGTCAAAATTTGCAAAAAATGGGTTTGCAGAAAAGTGACCAGATCCCAGCACTGCTTAGCCCAAACTTTTGAAATTTTTACCCGATTTAAAAGTGGAATACCTCTCTGAATTTGTTATTCGAATATCTATCTAGCTGCATTATTGGTTTATTTTCGAATTTTTGGTCAATATTTTGTAATTTTTTATGACCCCTGACCTGTCAAAATTTGCAAAAAATGGGTTTGCAGAAAAGTGACAAGATCCCAGCACTGCTTAGCCCAAACTTTTGAAATTTGTTATTAAAATATCTATCTAGCTGCATTATTGGTTTATTTTCGAATTTTTGGTCAATATTTCGTCATTTTTTATGACCCCCGACCTGTCAAAATTTGCAAAAAATGGGTTTGCAGAAAAGTGACCAGATCCCAGCACTGCTTAGCCCAAACTTTTGAAATTTTTACCCGATTTAAAAGTGGAATACCTCTCTGAATTTGTTATTAAAATATCTATCTAGCTACATCATTGGTTTATTTTCGAATTTTTGGTCAATGTTTCGTCATTTTTTATGACCCCCGACCTGTCAAAATTTGCAAAAAATGGGTTTGCAGAAAAGTGACCAGATCCCAGCACTGCTTAGCCCAAACTTTTGAAATTTTTACCCGATTTAAAAGTGGAATACCTCTCTGAATTTGTTGTTAAAATATCTATCTAGCTGCATTATTGGTTTATTTTCGAATTTTTGGTCAATATTTTGTAATTTTTTATGACCCCCGACCTGTCAAAATTTGCAAAAAAATGGGTTTGCAGAAAAGTGACCAGAACCCAGCACTGCTTATCCCAAACCTTTTGAAATTTTTACCCGATTTAAAAGTGGAATACCTCTCTGAATTCGTTATTAAAATATCTATCTAGCTGCATTATTGGTTTATTTTCGAATTTTTGGTCAATATTTCGTAATTTTTTATGACCCCCGACCTGTCAAAATTTGCAAAAAATGGGTTTGCAGAAAAGTGACCAGATCCCAGCACTGCTTAGCCCATAACTTTTGAAATTCTTACCCGATTTAAAAGTGGAATACCTCTCTGAATTTGTTATTAAAATATCTATCTAGCTGCATCATTGGTTTATTTTCGAATTTTTTGTCAATATTTTGTAATTTTTTATGACCCCCGACCTGTCAAAATTAGCAAAAAATGGGTTTGCAGAAAAGTGACCTGATCCCAGCACTGCTTAGCCCATAACTTTTGAAATTTTTACCCGATTTAAAAGTGGAATACCTCTCTGAATTTGTTATTTAAATATCTATCTAGCTGCATCATTGGTTTATTTTCGAATTTTTGGTCAATATTTTGTAATTTTTTATGACCCCCGACCTGTCAAAATTTGCAAAAAATGGGTTTGCAGAAAAGTGACCTGATCCCAGCACTGCTTAGCCCATAACTTTTGAAATTTTTACCCGACTTAAAAGTGGAATACCTCTCTGAGTTTGTTATTAAAATATCTATCTAGCTGCATTATTGGTTTATTTTCGAATTTTTGGTCAATATTTTGTAATTTTTTATGACCCCCGACCTGTCAAAATTTGCAAAAAATGGGTTTGCAGAAAAGTGACCAGATCCCAGCACTGCTTAGCCCATAACTTTTGAAATTCTTACCCGATTTAAAAGTGGAATACCTCTCTGAATTTGTTATTAAAATATCTATCTAGCTGCATTATTGGTTTATTTTCGAATTTTTGGTCAATATTTTGTAATTTTTTATGACCCCCGACCTGTCAAAATTTGCAAAAAATGGGTTTGCAGAAAAGTGACCAGATCCCAGCACTGCTTAGCCCATAACTTTTGAAATTTTTACCCGATTTAAAAGTGGAATACCTCTCTGAATTTGTTATTAAAATATCTATCTAGCTGCATTATTGGTTTATTTTCGAATTTTTGGTCAATATTTTGTAATTTTTTATGACCCCCGACCTGTCAAAATTTGCAAAAAATGGGTTTGCAGAAAAGTGACAAGATCCCAGCACTGCTTAGCCCAAACTTTTGAAATTTTTATCCGATTTAAAAGTGGAATACCTCTCTGAATTTGTTGTTAAAATATCTATCTAGCTGCATTATTGGTTTATTTTCGAATTTTTGGTCAATATTTTGTAGTTTTTTATGACCCCCGACCTGTCAAAATTTGCAAAAAATGGGTTTGCAGAAAAGTGACAAGATCCCAGCACTGCTTAGCCCAAACTTTTGAAATTTTTACCCGATTTAAAAGTGGAATACCTCTCTGAATTTGTTATTAAAATATCTATCTAGCTGCATTATTGGTTTATTTTCGAATTTTTTGTCAATATTTTGTAGTTTTTTATGACCCCCGACTTGTTAAAATTTGCAAAAAATGGGTTTGCAGAAAAGTGACCAGATCCCAGCACTGCTTAGCCCATCACTTTTGAAATTTTTACCCGATTTAAAAGTGGCATACCTCTCTGAATTTGTTATTAAAATATCTATCTAGCTGCATCATTGGTTTATTTTCGAATTTTTGGTCAATATTTTGTAGTTTTTTATGACCCCCGACCTGTCAAAATTTGCAAAAAATGGGTTTGCAGAAAAGTGACCAGATCCCAGCACTGCTTAGCCCATAACTTTTGAAATTCTTACCCGATTTAAAAGTGGAATACCTCTCTGAATTTGTTATTCGAATATCTATCTAGCTGCATTATTGGTTTATTTTCGAATTTTTGGTCAATATTTTGTAGTTTTTTATGACCCCCGACCTGTCAAAATTTGCAAAAAATGGGTTT
Organism: Drosophila ficusphila; assembly: GCF_018152265.1. Classification (NCBI taxonomy): domain Eukaryota; kingdom Metazoa; phylum Arthropoda; class Insecta; order Diptera; family Drosophilidae; genus Drosophila; species Drosophila ficusphila. The sequence goes on from NW_025064484.1 coordinate 13,612, forward strand.
GCAGAAAAGTGACCAGATCCCAGCACGGCTTAGCCCATAACTTTTGAAATTTTTACCCGATTTAAAAGTGGAATACCTCTCTAAATTTTTTAATTGAATATCTATCTAGCTGCATTATTGGTTTATTTTCGAATTTTTGGTCAATATTTTGTAGTTTTTTATGACCCCCGACCTGTCAAAATTTGCAAAAAATGGGTTTGCAGAAAAGTGACCAGATCCCAGCACTGCTTAGCTCATAACTTTTGAAATTTTTACCCGATTTAAAAGTGGAATACCTCTCTGAATTTGTTATTAAAATATCTATCTAGCTGCATTATTGGTTTATTTTCGAATTTTTTGTCAATATTTTGTAGTTTTTTATGACCCCCGACTTGTTAAAATTTGCAAAAAATGGGTTTGCAGAAAAGTGACCAGATCCCAGCACTGCTTAGCTCATAACTTTTGAAATTTTTACCCGATTTAAAAGTGGAATACCTCTCTGAATTTGTTGTTAAAATATCTATCTAGCTGCATCATTGGTTTATTTTCGAATTTTTGGTCAATATTTTGTAGTTTTTTATGACCCCCGACCTGTCAAAATTTGCAAAAAATGGGTTTGCAGAAAAGTGACCAGATCCCAGCACTGCTTAGCCCATAACTTTTGAAATTCTTACCCGATTTAAAAGTGGAATACCTCTCTGAATTTGTTATTCGAATATCTATCTAGCTGCATCATTGGTTTATTTTCGAATTTTTGGTCAATATTTTGTAGTTTTTTATGACCCCCGACCTGTCAAAATTTGCAAAAAATGGGTTTGCAGAAAAGTGACCAGATCCCAGCACGGCTTAGCCCATAACTTTTGAAATTTTTACCCGATTTAAAAGTGGAATACCTCTCTAAATTTTTTAATTGAATATCTATCTAGCTGCATTATTGGTTTATTTTCGAATTTTTGGTCAATATTTTGTAGTTTTTTATGACCCCCGACTTGTTAAAATTTACAAAAAATGGGTTTGCAGAAAAGTGACAAGATCCCAGCACTGCTTAGCCCAAACTTTTGAAATTTTTACCCGATTTAAAAGTGGAATACCTCTCTTAGTTTGTTATTAAAATATCTATCTAGCTGCATCATTGGTTTATTTTCGAATTTTTGGTCAATATTTTGTAGTTTTTTATGACCCCCGACCTGTCAAAATTTGCAAATAAAATGGGTTTACAGAAAAGTGACCAGATCCCAGCACTGCTTAGCCCATAACATGTGAAATTTTTACCCGATTTAAAAGTGGAATACCTCTCTGAATTTGTTATTCGAATATCTATCTAGCTGCATCATTGGTTTATTTTCGAATTTTTGGTCAATATTTTGTAATTTTTTATGACTCCCGACCTGTCAAAATTTGCAAAAAATGGGTTTGCAGAAAAGTGGCAAGATCCCAGCACTGCTTAGCCCAAACTTTTGAAATTTTTACCCGATTTAAAAGTGGAATACCTCTCTGAATTTGTTGTTAACATATCTATCTATCTGCATTATTGGTTTATTTTCGAATTTTTGGTCAATATTTTTTAATTTTTTATGACCCCCGACCTGTCAAAATTTGCAAATAAAATGGGTTTACAGAAAAGTGACCAGATCCCAGCACTGCTTAGCCCATAACATGTGAAATTTTTACCCGATTTAAAAGTGGAATACCTCTCTGAATTTGTTATTCGAATATCTATCTAGCTGCATTATTGGTTTATTTTCGAATTTTTGGTCAATATTTTGTAGTTTTTTATGACCCCCGACCTGTCAAAATTTGCAAAAAATGGGTTTGCAGAAAAGTGACCAGATCCCAGCACGGCTTAGCCCATAACTTTTGAAATTTTTACCCGATTTAAAAGTGGAATACCTCTCTAAATTTTTTAATTGAATATCTATCTAGCTGCATTATTGGTTTATTTTCGAATTTTTGGTCAATATTTTGTAGTTTTTTATGACCCCCGACTTGTTAAAATTTGCAAAAAATGGGTTTGCAGAAAAGTGACCAGATCCCAGCACTGCTTAGCTCATAACTTTTGAAATTTTTACCCGATTTAAAAGTGGAATACCTCTCTGAATTTGTTATTAAAATATCTATCTAGCTGCATCATTGGTTTATTTTCGAATTTTTGGTCAATATTTTGTAGTTTTTTATGACCCCCGACCTGTCAAAATTTGCAAAAAATGGGTTTGCAGAAAAGTGACCAGATCCCAGCACTGCTTAGCCCATAACTTTTGAAATTCTTACCCGATTTAAAAGTGGAATACCTCTCTGAATTTGTTATTCGAATATCTATCTAGCTGCATCATTGGTTTATTTTCGAATTTTTGGTCAATATTTTGTAGTTTTTTATGACCCCCGACCTGTCAAAATTTGCAAAAAATGGGTTTGCAGAAAAGTGACCAGATCCCAGCACGGCTTAGCCCATAACTTTTGAAATTTTTACCCGATTTAAAAGTGGAATACCTCTCTAAATTTTTTAATTGAATATCTATCTAGCTGCATTATTGGTTTATTTTCGAATTTTTGGTCAATATTTTGTAGTTCTTTATGACCCCCGACTTGTTAAAATTTACAAAAAATGGGTTTGCAGAAAAGTGACAAGATCCCAGCACTGCTTAGCCCAAACTTTTGAAATTTTTACCCGATTTAAAAGTGGAATACCTCTCTTAGTTTGTTATTAAAATATCTATCTAGCTGCATTATTGGTTTATTTTCGAATTTTTGGTCAATATTTTGTAGTTTTTTATGACCCCCGACTTGTTAAAATTTGCAAAAAATGGGTTTGCAGAAAAGTGACCAGATCCCAGCACTGCTTAGCCCATCACTTTTGAAATTTTTACCCGATTTAAAAAAGGAATACCTCTCTGAATTTGTTATTAAAATATCTATCTAGCTGCATCATTGGTTTATTTTCGAATTTTTTGGTCAATATTTTGTAGTTTTTTATGACCCCCGACCTGTCAAAATTTGCAAAAATGGGTTTGCAGAAAAGTGACCAGATCCCAGCACTGCTTAGCCCATAACTTTTGAAATTTTTACCCGATTTAAAAGTGGAATACCTCTCTGAATTTGTTATTAAAATATCTATCTAGCTGCATCATTGGTTTATTTTCGAATTTTTGGTCAATATTTTGTAGTTTTTTATGACCCCCGACCTGTCAAAATTTGCAAAAAATGGGTTTGCAGAAAAGTGACCAGATCCCAGCACTGCTTAGCCCATAACTTTTGAAATTCTTACCCGATTTAAAAGTGGAATACCTCTCTGAATTTGTTATTCGAATATCTATCTAGCTGCATCATTGGTTTATTTTCGAATTTTTGGTCAATATTTTGTAGTTTTTTATGACCCCCGACCTGTCAAAATTTGCAAAAAATGGGTTTGCAGAAAAGTGACCAGATCCCAGCACGGCTTAGCCCATAACTTTTGAAATTTTTACCCGATTTAAAAGTGGAATACCTCTCTAAATTTTTTAATTGAATATCTATCTAGCTGCATTATTGGTTTATTTTCGAATTTTTGGTCAATATTTTGTAGTTTTTTATGACCCCCGACTTGTTAAAATTTACAAAAAATGGGTTTGCAGAAAAGTGACAAGATCCCAGCACTGCTTAGCCCAAACTTTTGAAATTTTTACCCGATTTAAAAGTGGAATACCTCTCTTAGTTTGTTATTAAAATATCTATCTAGCTGCATCATTGGTTTATTTTCGAATTTTTGGTCAATATTTTGTAGTTTTTTATGACCCCCGACCTGTCAAAATTTGCAAAAAATGGGTTTGCAGAAAAGTGACCAGATCCCAGCACTGCTTAGCCCATAACTTTTGAAATTCTTACCCGATTTAAAAGTGGAATACCTCTCTGAATTTGTTATTCGAATATCTATCTAGCTGCATTATTGGTTTATTTTCGAATTTTTGGTCAATATTTTGTAGTTTTTTATGACCCCCGACCTGTCAAAATTTGCAAAAAATGGGTTTGCAGAAAAGTGACCAGATCCCAGCACGGCTTAGCCCATAACTTTTGAAATTTTTACCCGATTTAAAAGTGGAATACCTCTCTAAATTTTTTAATTGAATATCTATCTAGCTGCATTATTGGTTTATTTTCGAATTTTTGGTCAATATTTTGTATTTTTTATGACCCCCGACTTGTTAAAATTTGCAAAAAATGGGTTTGCAGAAAAGTGACCAGATCCCAGCACTGCTTAGCTCATAACTTTTGAAATTTTTACCCGATTTAAAAGTGGAATACCTCTCTGAATTTGTTATTAAAATATCTATCTAGCTGCATCATTGGTTTATTTTCGAATTTTTGGTCAATATTTTGTAGTTTTTTATGACCCCCGACCTGTCAAAATTTGCAAAAAATGGGTTTGCAGAAAAGTGACCAGATCCCAGCACTGCTTAGCCCATAACTTTTGAAATTCTTACCCGATTTAAAAGTGGAATACCTCTCTGAATTTGTTATTCGAATATCTATCTAGCTGCATCATTGGTTTATTTTCGAATTTTTGGTCAATATTTTGTAGTTTTTTATGACCCCCGACCTGTCAAAATTTGCAAAAAATGGGTTTGCAGAAAAGTGACCAGATCCCAGCACGGCTTAGCCCATAACTTTTGAAATTTTTACCCGATTTAAAAGTGGAATACCTCTCTAAATTTTTTAATTGAATATCTATCTAGCTGCATTATTGGTTTATTTTCGAATTTTTGGTCAATATTTTGTAGTTCTTTATGACCCCCGACTTGTTAAAATTTACAAAAAATGGGTTTGCAGAAAAGTGACAAGATCCCAGCACTGCTTAGCCCAAACTTTTGAAATTTTTACCCGATTTAAAAAGTGGAATACCTCTCTTAGTTTGTTATTAAAATATCTATCTAGCTGCATTATTGGTTTATTTTCGAATTTTTGGTCAATATTTTGTAGTTTTTTATGACCCCCGACTTGTTAAAATTTGCAAAAAATGGGTTTGCAGAAAAGTGACCAGATCCCAGCACTGCTTAGCCCATCACTTTTGAAATTTTTACCCGATTTAAAAAAGGAATACCTCTCTGAATTTGTTATTAAAATATCTATCTAGCTGCATCATTGGTTTATTTTCGAATTTTTGGTCAATATTTTGTAGTTTTTTATGACCCCCGACCTGTCAAAATTTGCAAAAAATGGGTTTGCAGAAAAGTGACCAGATCCCAGCACTGCTTATCCCATAACTTTTGAAATTTTTACCCGATTTAAAAGTGGAATACCTCTCTGAATTTGTTGTTAATATATCTATCTAGCTGCATTATTGGATTATTTTCGAATTTTTGGTCAATATTTTGTAGTTTTTTATGACCCCCGACCTGTCAAAATTTGCAAAAAATGGGTTTGCAGAAAAGTGACCAGATCCCAGCACTGCTTATCCCATAACTTTTGAAATTTTTACCCGATTTAAAAGTGGAATACCTCTCTGAATTCGTTATTAAAATATCTATCTGGCTGCATTGCATTATTGGTTTATTTTCGAATTTTTGGTCAATATTATGTAATTTTTTATGACCGCCGACCTGTCAAAATTTGCAAAAAATGGGTTTGCAGAAAAGTGACCTGATCCCAGCACTGCTTAGCCCATAACTTTTGAAATTTTTACCCGATTTAAAAGTGGAATACCTCTCTGAATTTGTTATTAAAATATCTATCTAGCTGCATCATTGGTTTATTTTCGAATTTTTGGTGAATATTTTGTAGTTTTTTATGACCCCCGACCTGTCAAAATTTGCAAAAAATGGGTTTGCAGAAAAGTGACCTGATCCCAGCACTGCTTAGCCCATAACTTTTGAAATTTTTACCCGATTTAAAAGTGGAATACCTCTCTGAATTTGTTATTAAAATATCTATCTAGCTGCATCATTGGTTTATTTTCGAATTTTTGGTCAATATTTTGTAGTTTTTTATGACCCCCGACCTGTCAAAATTTGCAAAAAATGGGTTTGCAGAAAAGTGACCAGATCCCAGCACTGCTTAGCCCATAACTTTTGAAATTTTTACCCGATTTAAAAGTGGAATACCTCTCTGAATTTTTTATTTGAATATCTATTTAGCTGCATTGCATTATTGGTTTATTTTCGAATTTTTGGTCAATATTATGTAATTTTTTATGACCGCCGACCTGTCAAAATTTGCAAAAAATGGGTTTGCAGAAAAGTGACCTGATCCCAGCACTGCTTAGCCCATAACTTTTGAAATTTTTACCCGATTTAAAAGTGGAATACCTCTCTGAATTTGTTATTACAATATCTATCTAGCTGCATCATTGGTTTATTTTCGAATTTTTGGTGAATATTTTGTAGTTTTTTATGACCCCCGACCTGTCAAAATTTGCAAAAAATGGGTTTGCAGAAAAGTGACCAGATCCCAGCACTGCTTAGCCCATCACTTTTGAAATTTTTACCCGATTTAAAAAAGGAATACCTCTCTGAATTTGTTATTAAAATATCTATCTAGCTGCATCATTGGTTTATTTTCGAATTTTTGGTCAATATTTTGTAGTTTTTTATGACCCCCGACCTGTCAAAATTTGCAAAAAATGGGTTTGCAGAAAAGTGACCAGATCCCAGCACTGCTTAGCCCATAACTTTTGAAATTTTTACCCGATTTAAAAGTGGAATACCTCTCTGAATTTGTTATTAAAATATCTATCTAGCTACATCATTGGTTTATTTTCGAATTTTTGGTCAATGTTTCGTCATTTTTTATTACCCCCGACCTGTCAAAATTTGCAAAAAATGGGTTTGCAGAAAAGTGACCATATCCCAGCACTGCTTAGCCCATAACTTTTGAAATTTTTACCCGATTTAAAAGTGGAATACCTCTCTGAATTTGTTATTCGAATATCTATCTAGCTGCATTATTGGTTTTATTTTCGAATTTTTTGGTCAATATTTTGTAATTTTTTATGACCCCCGACCTGTCAAAATTTGCAAAAAATGGGTTTGCAGAAAAGTGACCTGATCCCAGCACTGCTTAGCCCATAACTTTTGAAATTTTTACCCGATTTAAAAGTGGAATACCTCTCTGAATTTGTTATTAAAATATCTATCTAGCTGCATCATTGGTTTATTTTCGAATTTTTGGTCAATATTTTGTAGTTTTTTATGACCCCCGACCTGTCAAAATTTGCAAAAAATGGGTTTGCAGAAAAGTGACCAGATCCCAGCACTGCTTAGCCCATAACTTTTGAAATTTTTACCCGATTTAAAAGTGGAATACCTCTCTGAATTTTTTATTTGAATATCTATTTAGCTGCATTGCATTATTGGTTTATTTTCGAATTTTTGGTCAATATTATGTAATTTTTTATGACCCCCGACCTGTCAAAATTTGCAAAAAATGGGTTTGCAGAAAAGTGACCTGATCCCAGCACTGCTTAGCCCATAACTTTTGAAATTTTTACCCGATTTAAAAGTGGAATACCTCTCTGAATTTGTTATTACAATATCTATCTAGCTGCATCATTGGTTTATTTTCGAATTTTTGGTGAATATTTTGTAGTTTTTTATGACCCCCGACCTGTCAAAATTTGCAAAAAATGGGTTTGCAGAAAAGTGACCAGATCCCAGCACTGCTTAGCCCATCACTTTTGAAATTTTTACCCGATTTAAAAAGGAATACCTCTCTGAATTTGTTATTAAAATATCTATCTAGCTGCATCATTGGTTTATTTTCGAATTTTTGGTCAATATTTTGTAGTTTTTTATGACCCCCCGACCTGTCAAAATTTGCAAAAAATGGGTTTGCAGAAAAGTGACCAGATCCCAGCACTGCTTAGCCCATAACTTTTGAAATTTTTACCCGATTTAAAAGTGGAATACCTCTCTGAATTTGTTATTAAAATATCTATCTAGCTACATCATTGGTTTATTTTCGAATTTTTGGTCAATGTTTTGTCATTTTTTATTACCCCCGACCTGTCAAAATTTGCAAAAAATGGGTTTTCAGAAAAGTGACCATATCCCAGCACTGCTTATCCCTTAACTTTTGAAATTTTTACCCGATTTAAAAGTGGAATACCTCTCTGAATTCGTTATTAAAATATCTATCTGGCTGCATTATTGGTTTATTTTCGAATTTTTGGTCAATATTTTGTAGTTTTTTATGACCCCCGACTTGTTAAAATTTGCAAAAAATGGGTTTGCAGAAAAGTGACCAGATCCCAGCACTGCTTATCCCAAACCTTTTGAAATTTTTACCCGATTTAAAAGTGGAATGCCTCTCTGAATTTGTTATTAAAATATCTTTCTAGCTACATCATTGGTTTATTTTCGAATTTTTGGTCAATGTTTCGTCATTTTTTATGACCCCCGACCTGTCAAAATTTGCAAAAAATGGGTTTGCAGAAAAGTGACCAGATCCCAGCACTGCTTAGCCCAAACCTTTTGAAATTTTTACCCGATTTAAAAGTGGAATACCTCTCTGAATTTGTTATTAAAATATCTATCTAGCTGCATTATTGGTTTATTTTCGAATTTTTGGTCAATATTTTGTAATTTTTTTATGACCCCCCGACCTGTCAAAATTTGCAAAAAATGGGTTTGCAGAAAAGTGACCAGATCCCAGCACTGCTTAGCCCAAACCTTTTGAAATTTTTACCCGATTTAAAAGTGGAATACCTCTCTGAATTTGTTGTTAAAATATCTATCTAGCTGCATTATTGGTTTATTTTCGAATTTTTGGTCAATATTTTGTAATTTTTTATGACCCCCGACCTGTCAAAATTTGCAAAAAAATGGGTTTGCAGAAAAGTGACCAGATCCCAGCACTGCTTAGCCCAAACCTTTTGAAATTTTTACCCGATTTAAAAGTGGAATACCTCTCTGAATTTGTTATTAAAATATCTATCTAGCTGCATTATTGGTTTATTTTCGAATTTTTGGTCAATATTTTGTAATTTTTTATGACCCCCGACCTGTCAAAATTTGCAAAAAATGGGTTTGCAGAAAAGTGACCAGATCCCAGCACTGCTTATCCCATAACTTTTGAAATTTTTACCCGATTTAAAAGTGGAATACCTCTCTGAATTTGTTATTAAAATATCTATCTAGCTGCATTATTGGTTTATTTTCGAATTTTTGGTCAATATTTTGTAATTTTTTATGACCCCCGACCTGTCAAAATTTGCAAAAAATGGGTTTGCAGAAAAGTGACCAGATCCCAGCACTGCTTATCCCAAACCTTTTGAAATTTTTACCCGATTTAAAAGTGGAATACCTCTCTGAATTTGTTATTAAAATATCTATCTAGCTGCATTATTGGTTTATTTTCGAATTTTTTGGTCAATATTTTGTAATTTTTTATGACCCCCGACCTGTCAAAATTTGCAAAAAATGGGTTTGCAGAAAAGTGACCAGATCCCAGCACTGCTTAGCCCAAACTTTTGAAATTTTTACCCGATTTAAAAGTGGAATACCTCTCTGAATTTGTTATTAAAATATCTATCTAGCTGCATTATTGGTTTATTTTCGAATTTTTGGTCAATATTTTGTAATTTTTTATGACCCCCGACCTGTCAAAATTTGCAAAAAATGGGTTTGCAGAAAAGTGACCAGATCCCAGCACTGCTTAGCCCATAACTTTTGAAATTTTTACCCGATTTAAAAGTGGAATACCTCTCTGAATTTGTTATTAAAATATCTATCTAGCTGCATTATTGGTTTATTTTCGAATTTTTGGTCAATATTTTGTAATTTTTTATGACCCCCGACCTGTCAAAATTTGCAAAAAATGGGTTTGCAGAAAAGTGACCAGATCCCAGCACTGCTTAGCCCATAACTTTTGAAATTTTTACCCGATTTAAAAGTGGAATACCTCTCTGAATTTGTTATTAAAATATCTATCTAGCTGCATTATTGGTTTATTTTCGAATTTTTGGTCAATATTTTGTAATTTTTTATGACCCCCGACCTGTCAAAATTTGCAAAAAATGGGTTTGCAGAAAAGTGACCAGATCCCAGCACTGCTTAGCCCATAACTTTTGAAATTTTTACCCGATTTAAAAGTGGAATACCTCTCTGAATTTGTTATTAAAATATCTATCTAGCTGCATTATTGGTTTATTTTCGAATTTTTGGTCAATATTTTGTAATTTTTTATGACCCCCGACCTGTCAAAATTTGCAAAAAATGGGTTTGCAGAAAAGTGACCAGATCCCAGCACTGCTTAGCCCATAACTTTTGAAATTTTTACCCGATTTAAAAGTGGAATACCTCTCTGAATTTGTTATTAAAATATCTATCTAGCTGCATTATTGGTTTATTTTCGAATTTTTGGTCAATATTTTGTAATTTTTTATGACCCCCGACCTGTCAAAATTTGCAAAAAATGGGTTTGCAGAAAAGTGACCAGATCCCAGCACTGCTTAGCCCAAACTTTTGAAATTTTTACCCGATTTAAAAGTGGAATACCTCTCTGAATTTGTTATTAAAATATCTATCTAGCTGCATTATTGGTTTATTTTCGAATTTTTGGTCAATATTTTGTAATTTTTTATGACCCCCGACCTGTCAAAATTTGCAAAAAAATGGGTTTGCAGAAAAGTGACCAGATCCCAGCACTGCTTAGCCCAAACTTTTGAAATTTTTACCCGATTTAAAAGTGGAATACCTCTCTGAATTTGTTATTAAAATATCTATCTAGCTGCATTATTGGTTTATTTTCGAATTTTTGGTCAATATTTTGTAATTTTTTATGACCCCCGACCTGTCAAAATTTGCAAAAAATGGGTTTGCAGAAAAGTGACCAGATCCCAGCACTGCTTAGCCCATAACTTTTGAAATTTTTACCCGATTTAAAAGTGGAATACCTCTCTGAATTTGTTATTAAAATATCTATCTAGCTGCATTATTGGTTTATTTTCGAATTTTTGGTCAATATTTTGTAATTTTTTATGACCCCCGACCTGTCAAAATTTGCAAAAAATGGGTTTGCAGAAAAGTGACCAGATCCCAGCACTGCTTAGCCCAAACTTTTGAAATTTTTACCCGATTTAAAAGTGGAATACCTCTCTGAATTTGTTATTAAAATATCTATCTAGCTGCATTATTGGTTTATTTTCGAATTTTTGGTCAATATTTTGTAATTTTTTATGACCCCCGACCTGTCAAAATTTGCAAAAAATGGGTTTGCAGAAAAGTGACCAGATCCCAGCACTGCTTAGCCCAAACTTTTGAAATTTTTACCCGATTTAAAAGTGGAATACCTCTCTGAATTTGTTATTAAAATATCTATCTAGCTGCATTATTGGTTTATTTTCGAATTTTTGGTCAATATTTTGTAATTTTTTATGACCCCCGACCTGTCAAAATTTGCAAAAAATGGGTTTGCAGAAAAGTGACCAGATCCCAGCACTGCTTAGCCCATAACTTTTGAAATTTTTACCCGATTTAAAAGTGGAATACCTCTCTGAATTTGTTATTAAAATATCTATCTAGCTGCATTATTGGTTTATTTTCGAATTTTTGGTCAATATTTTGTAATTTTTTATGACCCCCGACCTGTCAAAATTTGCAAAAAAATGGGTTTGCAGAAAAGTGACCAGATCCCAGCACTGCTTAGCCCATAACTTTTGAAATTTTTACCCGATTTAAAAGTGGAATACCTCTCTGAATTTGTTATTAAAATATCTATCTAGCTGCATTATTGGTTTATTTTCGAATTTTTGGTCAATATTTTGTAATTTTTTATGACCCCCGACCTGTCAAAATTTGCAAAAAATGGGTTTGCAGAAAAGTGACCAGATCCCAGCACTGCTTAGCCCATAACTTTTGAAATTTTTACCCGATTTAAAAGTGGAATACCTCTCTGAATTTGTTATTAAAATATCTATCTAGCTGCATTATTGGTTTATTTTCGAATTTTTGGTCAATATTTTGTAATTTTTTATGACCCCCGACCTGTCAAAATTTGCAAAAAATGGGTTTGCAGAAAAGTGACCAGATCCCAGCACTGCTTAGCCCAAACTTTTGAAATTTTTACCCGATTTAAAAGTGGAATACCTCTCTGAATTTGTTATTAAAATATCTATCTAGCTGCATTATTGGTTTATTTTCGAATTTTTGGTCAATATTTTGTAATTTTTTATGACCCCCGACCTGTCAAAATTTGCAAAAAATGGGTTTGCAGAAAAGTGACCAGATCCCAGCACTGCTTAGCCCAAACTTTTGAAATTTTTACCCGATTTAAAAGTGGAATACCTCTCTGAATTTGTTATTAAAATATCTATCTAGCTGCATTATTGGTTTATTTTCGAATTTTTGGTCAATATTTTGTAATTTTTTATGACCCCCGACCTGTCAAAATTTGCAAAAAATGGGTTTGCAGAAAAGTGACCAGATCCCAGCACTGCTTAGCCCATAACTTTTGAAATTTTTACCCGATTTAAAAGTGGAATACCTCTCTGAATTTGTTATTAAAATATCTATCTAGCTGCATTATTGGTTTATTTTCGAATTTTTGGTCAATATTTTGTAATTTTTTATGACCCCCGACCTGTCAAAATTTGCAAAAAATGGGTTTGCAGAAAAGTGACCAGATCCCAGCACTGCTTAGCCCATAACTTTTGAAATTTTTACCCGATTTAAAAGTGGAATACCTCTCTGAATTTGTTATTAAAATATCTATCTAGCTGCATTATTGGTTTATTTTCGAATTTTTGGTCAATATTTTGTAATTTTTTATGACCCCCGACCTGTCAAAATTTGCAAAAAATGGGTTTGCAGAAAAGTGACCAGATCCCAGCACTGCTTAGCCCATAACTTTTGAAATTTTTACCCGATTTAAAAGTGGAATACCTCTCTGAATTTGTTATTAAAATATCTATCTAGCTGCATTATTGGTTTATTTTCGAATTTTTGGTCAATATTTTGTAATTTTTTATGACCCCCGACCTGTCAAAATTTGCAAAAAAATGGGTTTGCAGAAAAGTGACCAGATCCCAGCACTGCTTAGCCCATAACTTTTGAAATTTTTACCCGATTTAAAAGTGGAATACCTCTCTGAATTTGTTATTAAAATATCTATCTAGCTGCATTATTGGTTTATTTTCGAATTTTTGGTCAATATTTTGTAATTTTTTATGACCCCCGACCTGTCAAAATTTGCAAAAAATGGGTTTGCAGAAAAGTGACCAGATCCCAGCACTGCTTAGCCCATAACTTTTGAAATTTTTACCCGATTTAAAAGTGGAATACCTCTCTGAATTTGTTATTAAAATATCTATCTAGCTGCATTATTGGTTTATTTTCGAATTTTTGGTCAATATTTTGTAATTTTTTATGACCCCCGACCTGTCAAAATTTGCAAAAAATGGGTTTGCAGAAAAGTGACCAGATCCCAGCACTGCTTAGCCCATAACTTTTGAAATTTTTACCCGATTTAAAAGTGGAATACCTCTCTGAATTTGTTATTAAAATATCTATCTAGCTGCATTATTGGTTTATTTTCGAATTTTTGGTCAATATTTTGTAATTTTTTATGACCCCCGACCTGTCAAAATTTGCAAAAAATGGGTTTGCAGAAAAGTGACCAGATCCCAGCACTGCTTAGCCCATAACTTTTGAAATTTTTACCCGATTTAAAAGTGGAATACCTCTCTGAATTTGTTATTAAAATATCTATCTAGCTGCATTATTGGTTTATTTTCGAATTTTTGGTCAATATTTTGTAATTTTTTATGACCCCCGACCTGTCAAAATTTGCAAAAAATGGGTTTGCAGAAAAGTGACCAGATCCCAGCACTGCTTAGCCCATAACTTTTGAAATTTTTACCCGATTTAAAAGTGGAATACCTCTCTGAATTTGTTATTAAAATATCTATCTAGCTGCATTATTGGTTTATTTTCGAATTTTTGGTCAATATTTTGTAATTTTTTATGACCCCCGACCTGTCAAAATTTGCAAAAAAATGGGTTTGCAGAAAAGTGACCAGATCCCAGCACTGCTTAGCCCAAACTTTTGAAATTTTTACCCGATTTAAAAGTGGAATACCTCTCTGAATTTGTTATTAAAATATCTATCTAGCTGCATTATTGGTTTATTTTCGAATTTTTGGTCAATATTTTGTAATTTTTTATGACCCCCGACCTGTCAAAATTTGCAAAAAATGGGTTTGCAGAAAAGTGACCAGATCCCAGCACTGCTTAGCCCATAACTTTTGAAATTTTTACCCGATTTAAAAGTGGAATACCTCTCTGAATTTGTTATTAAAATATCTATCTAGCTGCATTATTGGTTTATTTTCGAATTTTTGGTCAATATTTTTGTAGTTTTTTATGACCCCCGACCTGTCAAAATTTGCAAAAAATGGGTTTGCAGAAAAGTGACCAGATCCCAGCACTGCTTAGCCCAAACCTTTTGAAATTTTTACCCGATTTAAAAGTGGAATACCTCTCTGAATTTGTTATTAAAATATCTATCTAGCTGCATTATTGGTTTATTTTCGAATTTTTGGTCAATATTTTGTAGTTTTTATGACCCCCGACCTGTCAAAATTTGCCAAAAAATGGGTTTTTGCAGAAAAGTGACCCCAGCACTGCTTAGCCCAAACCTTTTGAAATTTTTACCCGATTTAAAAGTGGAATACCTCTCTGAATTTGTTATTAAAATATCTATCTAGCTGCATTATTGGTTTATTTTCGAATTTTTGGTCAATATTTTGTAATTTTTTATGACCCCCGACCTGTCAAAATTTGCAAAAAATGGGTTTGCAGAAAAGTGACCAGATCCCAGCACTGCTTAGCCCAAAACTTTTGAAATTTTTACCCGATTTAAAAGTGGAATACCTCTCTGAATTTGTTATTAGAATATCTATCTAGCTGCATTATTGGTTTATTTTCGAATTTTTGGTCAATATTTTGTAAGTTTTTTATGACCCCCGACCTGTCAAAATTTGCAAAAAATGGGTTTGCAGAAAAGTGACCAGATCCCAGCACTGCTTAGCCCAAACTTTTGAAATTTTTACCCGATTTAAAAGTGGAATACCTCTCTGAATTTGTTATTAAAATATCTATCTAGCTGCATTATTGGTTTATTTTCGAATTTTTGGTCAATATTTTGTAATTTTTTATGACCCCCGACCTGTCAAAATTTGCAAAAAATGGGTTTGCAGAAAAGTGACCAGATCCCAGCACTGCTTAGCCCAAACTTTTGAAATTTTTACCCGATTTAAAAGTGGAATACCTCTCTGAATTTGTTATTAAAATATCTATCTAGCTGCATTATTGGTTTATTTTCGAATTTTTGGTCAATATTTTGTAGTTTTTTATGACCCCCGACCTGTCAAAATTTGCAAAAAATGGGTTTGCAGAAAAGTGACCAGATCCCAGCACTGCTTAGCCCATAACTTTTGAAATTTTTACCCGATTTAAAAGTGGAATACCTCTCTGAATTTGTTATTAAAATATCTATCTAGCTGCATTATTGGTTTATTTTCGAATTTTTGGTCAATATTTTGTAATTTTTTATGACCCCCGACCTGTCAAAATTTGAAAAAATGGGTTTGCAGAAAAGTGACCAGATCCCAGCACTGCTTAGCCCAAACCTTTTGAAATTTTTACCCGATTTAAAAGTGGAATACCTCTCTGAATTTGTTATTAAAATATCTATCTAGCTGCATTATTGGTTTATTTTTCGAATTTTTGGTCAATATTTTGTAATTTTTTATGACCCCCGACCTGTCAAAATTTGCAAAAAATGGGTTTGCAGAAAAGTGACCAGATCCCAGCACTGCTTAGCCCATAACTTTTGAAATTTTTACCCGATTTAAAAGTGGAATACCTCTCTGAATTTGTTATTAAAATATCTATCTAGCTGCATTATTGGTTTATTTTCGAATTTTTGGTCAATATTTTGTAATTTTTTATGACCCCCGACCTGTCAAAATTTGCAAAAAATGGGTTTGCAGAAAAGTGACCAGAACCCAGCACTGCTTAGCCCAAACCTTTTGAAATTTTTACCCGATTTAAAAGTGGAATACCTCTCTGAATTTGTTATTAAAATATCTATCTAGCTGCATTATTGGTTTATTTTTCGAATTTTTGGTCAATATTTTGTAATTTTTTATGACCCCCGACCTGTCAAAATTTGCAAAAAATGGGTTTGCAGAAAAGTGACCAGATCCCAGCACTGCTTAGCCCAAACTTTTGAAATTTTTACCCGATTTAAAAGTGGAATACCTCTCTGAATTTGTTATTAAAATATCTATCTAGCTGCATTATTGGTTTATTTTTCGAATTTTTGGTCAATATTTTGTAGTTTTTTATGACCCCCGACCTGTCAAAATTTGCAAAAAAATGGGTTTGCAGAAAAGTGACCAGATCCCAGCACTGCTTAGCCCATAACTTTTGAAATTTTTACCCGATTTAAAAGTGGAATACCTCTCTGAATTTGTTGTTAAAATATCTATCTAGCTGCATTATTGGTTTATTTTCGAATTTTTGGTCAATATTTTGTAATTTTTTATGACCCCCGACCTGTCAAAATTTGCAAAAAATGGGTTTGCAGAAAAGTGACCAGAACCCAGCACTGCTTAGCCCAAACCTTTTGAAATTTTTACCCGATTTAAAAGTGGAATACCTCTCTGAATTTGTTATTAAAATATCTATCTAGCTACATCATTGGTTTTATTTTCGAATTTTTGGTCAATGTTTCGTCATTTTTTATGACCCCCGACCTGTCAAAATTTGCAAAAAATGGGTTTGCAGAAAAGTGACCAGATCCCAGCACTACTTAGCCCATAACTTTTGAAATTTTTACCCGATTTAAAAGTGGAATACCTCTCTGAATTTGTTGTTAAAATATCTATCTAGCTGCATTATTGGTTTATTTTCGAATTTTTGGTCAATATTTTGTAATTTTTTATGACCCCCGACCTGTCAAAATTTGCAAAAAATGGGTTTGCAGAAAAGTGACCAGAACCCAGCACTGCTTAGCCCAAACTTTTGAAATTTTTACCCGATTTAAAAGTGGAATACCTCTCTGAATTTGTTATTAAAATATCTATCTAGCTGCATTATTGGTTTATTTTCGAATTTTTGGTCAATATTTTGTAATTTTTTATGACCCCCGACCTGTCAAAATTTGCAAAAAATGGGTTTGCAGAAAAGTGACCAGAACCCAGCACTGCTTAGCCCAAACTTTTGAAATTTTTACCCGATTTAAAAGTGGAATACCTCTCTGAATTTGTTATTAAAATATCTATCTAGCTGCATTATTGGTTTATTTTCGAATTTTTGGTCAATATTTTGTAGTTTTTTATGACCCCCGACCTGTCAAAATTTGCAAAAAATGGGTTTGCAGAAAAGTGACCAGATCCCAGCACTGCTTAGCCCAAACCTTTTGAAATTTTTACCCGATTTAAAAGTGGAATACCTCTCTGAATTTGTTATTAAAATATCTATCTAGCTGCATTATTGGTTTATTTTCGAATTTTTGGTCAATATTTTGTAATTTTTTATGACCCCCGACCTGTCAAAATTTGCAAAAAATGGGTTTGCAGAAAAGTGACCAGATCCAGCACTGCTTAGCCCAAACTTTTGAAATTTTTACCCGATTTAAAAGTGGAATACCTCTCTGAATTTGTTATTCAAATATCTATCTAGCTGCATTATTGGTTTATTTTCGAATTTTTGGTCAATATTTTGTATTTTTTTATGACCCCCGACCTGTCAAAATTTGCAAAAAATGGGTTTGCAGAAAAGTGACCAGATCCCAGCACTGCTTAGCCCAAACTTTTGAAATTTTTACCCGATTTAAAAGTGGAATACCTCTCTGAATTTGTTATTAAAATATCTATCTAGCTGCATTATTGGTTTATTTTCGAATTTTTGGTCAATATTTTTTAGTTTTTTATGACCCCCGACCTGTCAAAATTTGCAAAAATGGGTTTGCAGAAAAGTGACCAGATCCCAGCACTGCTTAGCCCAAACTTTTGAAATTTTTACCCGATTTAAAAGTGGAATACCTCTCTGAATTTGTTATTAAAATATCTATCTAGCTGCATTATTGGTTTATTTTCGAATTTTTGGTCAATATTTTGTAATTTTTTATGACCCCGACCTGTCAAAATTTGCAAAAAATGGGTTTGCAGAAAAGTGACCAGAACCCAGCACTGCTTAGCCCAAACTTTTTGAAATTTTTACCCGATTTAAAAGTGGAATACCTCTCTGAATTTGTTATTAAAATATCTATCTAGCTGCATTATTGGTTTATTTTTGAATTTTTTGGTCAATATTTTGTAATTTTTTATGACCCCGACAGTAGGTAGTTTATGGGCATTCTGCGTCAAATTTTTGTGTAACAGCGGGGTTTCCACCGAACTTAGCTCTCAGAAAGCTCAAAAGCTCAAAAGAGCTTTTAGCGAAGGTTTCGAACCCAAAAAGCTCAAAAAGCTTTTTGGGGGGGGGGGGGGAAAAAGCTTTTGGGTTTTTTGAAATGTGACGTTAAATTAATGGGGATATTATAAAAAAAATTTTTGTTGGCTATTTAAATATATTTAAGATCTTCAAATACTTCCTCTTTTTACTACTTTTCTTCTTCCTATTCTTCTTATTATTCTTCTTACTCTTCTTCTTATTTATATCAAATAAAATCTTTTATTGAATAAAAAACTCTGTATATATATAAACACAATAACTTTCAGTTTATTTATTGATTGTGAATTTTTTGTTGTTGTTGATAAAAGAGTAAGTGTTTTGACCTTATAATAATTAGGGGTGGGTGGGTGGTGCGGTCTGTGGCTTTTGTGTACCTTTTAAATTTTGTTAGTGGGTGGTTTGGTTTATTTAAAAATTTAAAAAGGGGGAGAGAGAGAGAGAGAGAGGGGGGGTTGGTCTTTATTGTTTTGTTTGGTTCCCTCTTTCCTCCTTGTTTTTTGATGTTGTTGTTTTTTTGGTTAAAAAAAAAAAAAAAAAAAAAAATGTGTGTGTGTGTGTGTGTGAAAAAGCTTTTGAGTGTTTTGAAATGTGACGGTTAATTGATGGCGGGGATATTAAAAATGTTTGTTGGCGCGCATATTTAAATTTCGGAATGTCCATAAACTACCTACTGCTATTGCTACTGCTATTGCTACTACTACTGCTACTACTACTACTGCTACTACTCCTACTACTACTATGAGTCAAATCCATTGTTGCAGTGAAAGCTCACTGTGTGTATACACACAGTGAGCTATTCACTGTAGGAATTGATTTGTGGGGACGTGTGAGTTGTTGTTGTTGTTGATGATAAAAAGAGTAAAGTGTTTTGACCTTGAATAATGAATTAAGCGCGGTGGAGTGGGTCGGTGACCGGTCTGCTGCCGGCTTTTTGCTGATAACACTCTATTTGTGAGAAATTTGTGGTAGGTCGGGGACAGTTGGGTGTGAGTTTACTGTGAGAAATTTGTGTTTAAGCTGAGAGAGAGAGAGAGAGAGAGAGAGAGAGAGAGAGGCGGGGTGCGCCCCTGATTCTTTGGGGCTGTCTTAGCCCTCCCCTTATCCCACCTCCTTTAAACAGTTATTTGAATGTTCGTTGTTTTTATTGGTTACAAAAATATGAAAGAATATATATGTGTGTGTGTGTGTGTGTGTGTGTGTGTGTGTGTGTGTGTGTGTGTGTGTGTGTGTGTGTGTGTGTGTGTGTGTGTGTTATTAATTACATCACATCATCACTGAGTAAAAATATGTATATAAAGTTTAAGAAATATAAGAAAAATATATAAAGTTTTAAGAAATATAAGAAAAATATATAAAGTTTAAGAAATATAAGAAAAATATATAAAGTTTAAGAAATATATGAAATATAAAAATGTGTGTGTTATTAATTGTCATCATCGCTCGAGTTAATAGTTTCATTGCTGGTGTTATTCGGAGCTTCATCGTTTGTTTCTCCATCGCTGGATAATTCATCAACTTCTTTTCCATTTTTATGATAAAACAAAGTGGTCCAATCCAGTTTAGATTGAAGTGCTAGACGTGTGATAGCTGCGTATAGGTCGTGTTCATATTCGCTAACAAAGTTTATTGCATTATTCATGCGTTCTCGATACTTTTCTTCACGTTGCGCTGACTTCGGAGTAAAAGGTGCATAGCACACTGTGTAATCAGTAAGATTCATCACATACAGTCTTCGGTTCTTGTGTATAAATAGACCAATGCGACACACTGATAAGTCGAAGCTTAGGAGAATTCTAGAGAAGAACTCTATTGAATTCCACATTGATAGTTCTCCCTGTGGTACAGCAACAAGATCCAACTTAATATTGAGATAGTAGTTATCATCTTCGATTTGTGTTCTTCCGCCTTTGTCTGATAAGTAGAAAACGTCAACATCGTTGAAGGTGTTTGTCTTACCGAGTACGTAAGCAGCAAATCCGCCAGTTACCATCCAGTGTTGGATGCCTTTGCTCTTCATCACACTCTTTACGTAGCTCATTACTTCTGCTGCCTTTGAATCTTCGTGCTCTGTAGTTTCTCTCAAAAGTGCTATATTGTCTGCATTAGCTTTGATTTGATTTTCAAACTCATTAAATGGATTTAACTTCAAAATTTCGTTGATTTTTTCAATCGCTTCCTCCTGTTCGTCTACTAATTTCTTTATCTCTTGATTTATCGTCGGATCTATACGAGTATCCTTCAAATTGTTTTTGTTGTTGATTTTTTCAATCGCTTCCTCCTGTTCGTATACTATTTTCTCCATCTTTTTCTTCTTCTTCTTTTTCTTCCCTAAAGCAGAAAAATTTTGACTGTTTGCTGACTTTTGTGTTTTGCGTATGACGCTTATATCTTGGTTGTTGGCTCTATTTATATCGAGTTGAAATTCGTTTTTTTTTTTTTTTTTTTTTTTTTTTTTTTTTTATTATTTTGATTTATATGGTATAAGATTTTGTGCGAATACAATTTTTCACACATGTATAGTATTTTATTTGGATGTCTGTATGCAGCAGAATGTGGCGATAACAGAGTTTAGCATTCGTTTACGATTATGTTTTTTCTTCGACGTTTGCAGAGGAATTTGTAAGGGAAGGAGGAGGCGGAGGGGGTAACATTTTATTCTCGTTTCGAATTGTCTCCATCTCCTCCTTTAGTCGTAAAGACAGCCGCTCCAACAACACATGTACTAATCCAACCATTCGCAGGAGGTGTACACTAGTTCCGTCTTGTTTGAATAATTTAATGTAAGACGACATTACTGCGCGTATCAGAAAACTTGGAATGTTGACTCTACAGCGAAACTGTAATTTCGGACACAGCTGTACTTTTTGTCTCTTGAAGGTGAATATTAGGACGCACCCAGTACGCGGATATGTTGATGACCGGTCATCAAAGTTGGTAGATTTCAACCGTATAAACAATTTCATTGGATTATACTGTAGGATTGAAACGGTGTACCCCAACTTAGTTAGTGTTGTTATATCAGTGCGTAAAAAGTCTATGTCTCGAAGAACTTTTTTTATCGAAGTTTTTTAGTCTAGTTAAAGGGGATACCAGCGACAACATTTTCGCAATAAAAAAATCAACTTGTTCGTTATTGTTATTTTCTTTAAAAATTTTGTTTGTATGCTATACGACTTGCTGTTCCTCCTTTTTTATTCCAGTTTTGAGAGCAGTAATACCAACACCATCACCATCGACGTCGTCGTCGTCGTCTCATTTACCCCTACTACTATTGTTTTTAGCTTGCACTTGATTTTTTTTTCTTATCTTCACCGCATGTAGTTGCAGAAATTCTCTCAGTTTTTGTCTTTTTGTTTAAAATCAAGTGTATGCAGGAAAAAAAGGAATTGATATATAATTTGGTGGGCGAGTGAGCGATAGCAAATTTTCCCACAGTTGTTTTTTTGTTCTTTTGTTTAAAAAATCAAGTGTATGCAGGAAAAAAAAAGGAATTGATATATAATTTGGTGGGCGAGTGAAGGCGATAACAAATTTTCCCACAGTTATTTTTGGTTTTTGCTACAAGTATATCTACAAGTATGTCTGTATATTTTATTTCGAAATTTTCTGCAGTTCCTTTCTTATAAATGCTTCAGTCATTTCAATGGTACGAGTCAGAAAAACGTTAACTTTATTTCCGACAACATCCATTTGTACGAAAAAGAATGTCAAGCTTTATGGAACAGTGGAATGCACTCGGGTTGTCACCCTCCACCAATCAAGTCTGCGAAGTTTACCATACGGTACGCCTTTTCTTATTTTAAATGCTGCAACGAAGAGACTCGATATGGCGAAAAAGTTATGCTGACTTGTTAAAGTTTTGTTATTTTCCTACCGGACCGATTTAACGATTTATCCATGAATGCTGTCGCTCACGTTGCCCAGGGCAATTACTCTTTAATTAAAACCAAAAAAATGACGAAGTGGGCTATACCATAACTTTCTTTTATCAAAAAGAATGAAACCGAAAAACAACAATAAAAAATCGCTGAACTAAAACGTTTATGTGTTTTGTGGTGGTGGTGGTGGTGAGTGGTGGTTGTGGGGATTTTGTCTTGGCGTTTACAATCTGAACTCTTTCAAAGTTTGTGCAATAGTCTAATAAAATCCGCTGTTCAAGACGGACTTCATCCGATCAACTCTCTTGTACTGTGCGCAAAAATTTTCCTCATCAAAAAAATGGGTGTTTTCTATTGCGAGTTTTGTGGAAAGATTTTTCAATATAGAGCGACGTTAGAACGTCACTTAAATATGGAACATAAGACTAAACCTAACAAGGACTTGTCCGTCGTTATACGTTATTATGAATTGTGCAAGCTACACGTTGCAAAGATTTGTTGGTCGCATCATTTACGCACCAATGCATAAACAGTTATCTAGTAAGCAAATAAATACTAACTTGAGGTGTATAAAAGTGCATTTCACCAATCGAATTGAAACATATATATTTCAAAATCCTGATAAAAATTGCCTGGATATCGCATTATTTTCAAATCAATCAAACAACAAGTGATCAATTTACTCAAAGAGGCCCTACAAAAACATATCAATATAAAGTTTAATTTCGAACAATTTTGTGATTATGTTTTGGTCAAAGGGAATCAAGAGCATTGTAAAACCAACCTTAAATCATTTCAAACAAAAATGCAACCTCTAAATTCAACAATGACTGATGATGAGAAACTAAATGAAATAATTAATAATTTATACAGTTATATAACAAATGAAATGAGTGAATTTCAAGAACAGAGACAGTGGTTAGTCACTAATTGAAATAGTACATTTGGAAGTGAATATAAATAAATATCAACCTTTAAAGGGTTCAAATTACATTCCTCTACCGAAAAAATTATATGATTCGAAATCATGTGTCAATGTAAATAATAAAGATGTTTATTGCTTTAAATGGGCATTAATATCAGCTTTCACTGCGCCTCCTAAAACCAGTCATAATCGATCTAGACCCTATTTTTATAAACAAAGAGGTCTTCATAACATTAAAGCGGATATAATAATTATAAATAATAAAAGATTAAATTTTGCTGGCTTAAAGTTTCCAACACCGGTTGATAATATTAAAACATTTGAAGAGAATAATCCTCATATTAGTATAACTGTGTTGGGACTAGACGACGATGATCACACAATAATCGGGCCATATTATTTTACGAATAATAAAACTGATGACGCCCACACCATATATCTGCTTCTTCTCGAAAAGGAGGATAAATTTCACTATGTTTGGATTAGAAACATATCAAGGTATGTATTAAAATTAAAAATTTATAATTATTTATATTTATTTTTTGTTTTTTTGTGTAGATTACTTCGCAGACAATTGACGAAACATCATAGTAAATTGTATTTGTGTAATACATGTCTACGGAGCTTTCAAGATGAGAACAAACTGCAGCGACATCGACCCGAGTGTAATAGAATTATAACTGAAATGCCCTCAGGAGAAGATTCAATATTAAGATATACAAATTATAAAAAACAATTAGATGTCCCTTTTGTTGTATATGCTGATTTTGAATGTATTTTGCAAGAAATGGACGTTAAAAGTTCTGAAAACGTAAATCTAATTCAAAAGCATATACCATATGCATATAGTTATTACATAAAATGTTCATTTGATGATAATTTGGATTTATTTCGAAAATATCATGGTGAAGATTCTCCATCACATTTTATATTTAGCATATATCGAGATTGCTTAAAGTTGTATGAGAACCACTTAATCAAAAAGAAACCAATGGATCTATCAACCGTCGAACCCATAGATCCCTCTACACAACAAATCTGCTCTATATGCAAAAAGAAAATCTATGAAAGTAGGGGTGAAGTTCAAGTTTTAGATCATTGTCACTTAACCGGAAAATATAGAGGTCCAGCTCATAGCAAATGCAACCTAAACTATAAAATAGCAAAATTTTTCCCAATATTTTTCCATAATCTATCAGCATACGATTGTCATTTATTTGTGAAAGAATTGACGAGAATTGTTGGTGAAATTTCTATAATACCATTGAATAAAGAGTTTTATATATCAATATCAAAGAAAATTCCAATAAGAAAAATGAAATTTTAGAACTTCGATTTTTGGATTCATTTAGATTTATGCCTTCAAGTCTAGATAGCTTAGCAAGTTATTTAAAAGAAGACAATTTACGCACAATAAAATCATTTTTTAAAGAAACTAATAAATTTAAAATGGTGAAACGTAAGGGTATATTTCCCTATAGCTATTTAAATTCAGTTAAACGATTAAAAGATACACAATTACCACCACGTGAAAAGTTTTATAATCAATTAACTGATATAAACTGTTCTGAAGAGCATTATGAGCATGCACAAAACGTTTGGAATGTCTTTAAGTGTAAAAGTTTATTGGATTATTTATTGTTGTATTTAAAGATAGATGTGCTCTTGTTATGTGACGTTTTTGAGAATTTTCGAAAAGTATGTAAAAAAATTTATGATTTAGATCCATGTCAATATTATACAACGCCTGGTCTATCTTGGGATGCAATGTTAAAAACTACGAAAATAGAATTAGAACTCTTCACCGACATTGATATGTATAATTTCATAATGAAAGGTATCAGAGGTGGTCTTGTTCCAATGTACTAAACGTCATTCAATTTCAAATAATAAATATTTAAAGGAGGACTATGATTGCACCAAAGATTCCAATTATATTGTATACCTAGATGTAAATAATTTATATGGATATGCCATGTCACAATCTATTCCATATAGAAAGTTTAAATGGGTAGAAGAAAACAAAATTCAAAATTTTGATGTAACACAATGTGGAGATGATTCGCGATTTGGTTTTATCTTAGAGGTAGATTTGGAATATAATGAATGTTTACACAACAAACACAATGATTTACCCTTTTGTCCGCAAAACAAAAGAAACGAGAATATGCAACAAAAAGAAATTAATTGCCGACTTGACACACAAAACTAATTATATAATTCACTATAGAAATTTAAAACATTGTCTTAAACATGGAATGGTCTTAAAGAAAATTCATCGAATATTAGAATTTGAGCAATCTAATTGGCTTAAAAGTATATTGAGTGTAATAATCATTATAGAACATTAGCTAATAATGAATTTGAAAAGAATTTTTTTAAACTACTAAACAATGCGGTGTATGGTAAGACTATGGAAAATGTTGATAAGAGAAAATCAATTAAATTAGTGTCCAGTTGGGAGAATCAAGGGAAAAAATTTGGTGCTAGAGCACTTATCTCAAAATTTAATTTCAGTAATGCATTGCAATTTTCTACAGATTTGTTTCGCCATACAAATGGAAAAAGGATGTGTTTTTTATAATAAACCTGTCTACATTGGTTTCACCGTTCTCGAATTATCGAAATATAAAATGTATAGTTTTCACTATGACTACATGAAACCGAAATATAAAGAAAACATTGAATTAATGTATATGGACACTGATTCTTTTATCTATAACATTAAGACAATAGATTTTTTATGATGATATTCGTTGTGAAGTTAAGCAGCATTTTGATACATCAGAATATGTTAAAGACAATGTTTTTGGTTTGCCATTGTTAAATAAAAAAAAATTAGGTCTGATGAAAGATGAATGTAAAGGGAATATAATAAAAAGAATTTATTGGACTCAGAGCTAAAATGTATTCTATAAAAATCCATAATATACATAATGATAATGATGATGATGATAAACCTTTAATAACAATTATAAAAAAAATAAAAGGTGTAAAGAGTAGTGTAACTACAAAATTGACTATTGATGATTTTCGAGAATGCTTGTATAAAATGGAAAAACGAGTGGAACAATGTATTTATTTTAAATCGATTTACATCAAATTTACACGCAAGAATATACAAAGTTGCATTAAACTATTTAGATGATAAGCGATATGTAAGAGCTAATAAAATTGACACTCTCGCATGGGGTCATAAAAGATATAGGTATCCTAAGTTAAAACAACTTTTGTACACACACATAAATATCTCAAAGTTTATTATTATTTTTGAAATAAAAATTTTAAACATAAATGTCCGCAATTATATGTGTCGAATTTTTGTTCATTTCTATAGTTGTACTCAATGGGTGCCTTTAAATAATTTACAGACTCAATCGGTGGCTGTCGAAATCACCAAGAACTATCATAATATTCTTTATAATTTCCTTTTTTTGATATATGCTACCCAATGTGTACCGGTTCCGCTTTCATTATCCAAATTTATTATACCACATTCATTGGTCCGTGGCTTATTGGGAAGGCGATCGCGCATAAAAACACCACCGAAAATGTCTAAGGTGTTGTTTTAGCAAAGTTCATTAAATCAATATCGGTAAGTGCTCGTTTGGGTAGCATATCTATTAGTTTTTTGCCGAATATGGCTTTAAAAATAATCCATAACCTTTCTTATATGGCTTTAGGAAAAGTCCTTTTCCCATAGCAATTGATTCCATATAGCGATTATGTCGTGTTGCTTCAGATAATTGCTCTTTTCCATTTTGACAGCATTTATGGCTTTGACAATAAGCTGATCCACCACTTGCAAGACCGCCAAGTGCTGAAATTGCAGTCAAAATTGGTATCAAGGGTAGAACTCCGCAATTTTTTGGCAAGGGGTATCACCCTCGGAATATTGGTCGTTCTTCTTTAATCTTTGTAATTTCCCTCCTCGTTTAAAGTTTGGCGGGATTGATTGTTGTGATATCTGGATTGCTTCTTCGATATTCTGCGGATTTGTTTTTAAAACTCGCCTTATTCGACTCACAATGCTAGTGAATGTTTTTCTCTTTGTTTTTATTAGGACGTCGGGGACGACGACGACGACGACGACGATGATGACCAGCGCAGTTCGTTTTTATTTGATTTTCTTTTTTTATACTTTTTTTAGCAGCCGTTTTCCTAAAAAGACGTTTGACGGGGTTCTTTTGTTTCTTCCTCATAATTCCTAGTCCAAATTTAACTTTTGTTTTTATAGCATTCGTCACCAACCAAGCAGCAGCACGTTCCTTTAAATCACTATCCTTTGCTTTAACACGTTCCCAGGCTCTTTCAACTAATATATCATCGGCCTGATGACGATTTTTCAAGTCTTTGAATTTTGAATATGCAATGTCGTGTTCTCGGCACGCTGCGTCTAATGCATTGATACCTTTGTCTCCCGCTTCAATCGCTCGGCAAGTTTTGTGCCTGGTCCACAAAATTGGTAACCCAGGCAAATGAAGTTCAATGGGTAGTTTTGTTATTAAGGTGATGACAAATCCACCACCACTTTATACTGATCGAAATTTAATTTGTGTTTATAACTAATACCCATTATATATATTATATGCTTTATTCAGTTTCGATGACAGTCCCCATTAAATAAAACAAAATGTGCTCAAATATTTATAGTATTTTTCATTATGTGATTATTATAAATTAAAGATTCATTAGAAATTTATCACTATGGTCACACTAATTAGAAAAACGAACCATTTAATTGTTCTTTTTTTTGTAATTTGTAATACATAATTAAATATTTTGGAGATTATATTCAATTAGCTCTGAATAAAGAAACAACAGCTACATCATAATCATAGACAAAATCAAATGAAATAAAAAGGAAGAAAAAGAAATTAAATTCATAAAACAAAATCGAGAAATTAAGGTTCAGAAATGTTGATCAAGCTTGTGGC
>NW_025064485.1:0-3459 GCF_018152265.1 Drosophila ficusphila
TGCTATAAGCAAACAACAATAAGAGACTATTTCTGTATGGGTCGTCATAAACACATAGACTCCTTCTATCTATGTCAAACTTATACAAAAATACCAAAACATTTGATACGCGACAACGCTAACTTGATTATACTTCTTTAAAAACAAGATGAAATGAATATCAGACATATCTACAATGATCTTGTTATAGGCGATATGACTTTTAAACAATTTATAAAAAATTTGTGAGGAATGCTGAAGGAAAAAATATCAATTTGTTCTTATAAGTAAAGATAATGATATCGATAAAGGACGGTATAGAAAAGGATTCAATAGTTTTATACATTTATAAATAGATCAGGTCTTGGATCAGCTCTTGACCAGCTCTTAATCAGCGCTCTTTGATCAGCTCTGTATCAGCTATTGATCAGGTATACATATATATATATATATATATATATATATATATATATATATATATATATATATATATATATATATATATATATATATATATATATATATATATATATTATATTTGACTAGTAGTTAATTGAGTTTAAACAACCAACAACAGCAACAACAGCAACAACAACAACAACAACAATGACGAAATCAAAAAAGAAGGATAATGTGTTGAATGACCTGATTCAAACAAGATTATGCGTTGACTGAGAAATTAAGGAACAAGGAAGTCGAATGAGATGGATCGAATGAATATGCTAGAGAATACCTTTAAACCAATTACAAACCCTTGAATGTGATTGCTGAAAATTTTTTAACGAAAAAGAGAGATACAAATACAGCCCTAAGAATAATAATCCTCCTAATAACAATAATAATAATAATAATAATCCTCCTCCTAATAACAATAATGAACGTCAACTTGTAAAATTTAAAGAGAGTCGAGAAATAGTTAAACAAAAAAGACAATACTCTCCAAAGAGAGTAGTGCGAAGAAGAGTCGATAACGATAAGGATAGACTGAGTAAAAAAACTAAAAGGTTTTAATGGAAAAAGAAGAAGAAGAAGACCTTATCAACACCAACAACAACAACAACAAAACAATATGAGAAAGGTTATGAGGGCGACAATGATGCGAGCATTACAATAAAAAACGTAATTTCGAATCCCACCTCCGACTCCATCTCAGATCATTCTGATGAAGTCCTAGCAAACTATAGTAGTTTTTTGGATGATCAAAGAGAAAAATATTCTCATATATTGTGGAAAAGACTGAAGCTAGTGCTTCCTACCTCCCTCTACTGTTGCTGTTGTCCATCATAAAAAATATTGATGATGATGATGATGATGATTTAAATGCTACTGACCGTGATGATGATGATGATAAGAATGATATAAAATTAAGTCTTTTAAGAATATCAAACGTAATGTTTTCCATTCTAACAATAATAATAAGAGATTAAAATTAAGTAACTTTAAACCCAATCAAAAAGACTAGTATGTTTGAAAAAGTCTTAAAATGAATGGTCCTAGATTTAACAAAACTAAAAACAGAAGAAGTACTGTACAAAGTCTAACAAACCTTCAAACGTCGTCGTCGGATTACCAATAACACAAAAACGTAATGTTTCATCAAATAATGTAAATAGCAATAAGAGATTTAAAAAAAGAAGTTTGCTCCAAGAAAGTATGGATAAGAGAGATTCTATGCTTGAAAAAGTTTTAAGATCAATGGACCTAGATACTCAAGATATAACAAAACAACAACAACAACAATAGAAAAAGAACCAAATTTAGACATAATAGAACAACAACAGCAAAACAAGAAAAAGGAAAAACAAATAAGAAAAGTTTCAACGAAATCATCGTTTCTAAAGAACATTCAGATTTTAAAAAGTCAAAAACGATTGACACGTTGTATGGTCTGAATTTAAAACCAAATGGTGAATGGTATTTCGCAAATAGTAAAAGTAGATGATAATAATACAACGACTATTATTGATAGACAGAAATGGAAATTAACATCTGGTCTATTTCAATTGCTATTTCACACACATCCAACCCGTTATTCGAATCAGGACTTGAAAAATTATCAAGAAATTTTGCTAAGAACAAATGCTCATAAACGCAAATATCTGAATAGTTCGCAAGTTAAAGGGACTAAATCGTTTAAATACCAGCATATCATAAAAAAACTAATCAATCCGAAAACACGACTTGTCGGTAAAGGCCCGTTTACAACAACAACAAGAACAACAAAATCTTATACAAAGAAGAACAGAGGATACAAGTATTGGGATGATCCAAATGAATTAGTCGAGAGATTGCGTTTACTATTAGCATCGGAGGGTGCCGGGAATACCAATCATAAAAACGAAATTATATCCATTATAGAAGAGCTTAGAGAAGCAAATATAATAAAATGAATCAGATAAACAAATTTGGTGAAAGCTTTTCACAGTCAAGGGATTCCGGCGGTTCTGGAGGAGGCAACCTTTCTGAAACTGAAAAAGACGTGCTCAAACAACAACAAAAAAACGGATATCGATATACAAAGCTTGAGAAGGGACGTACAAATTTTAAACTAGTAGAATAGTTCAATTAGAAACAAGTCTTAAAGCCGATGTCGATGACAAGGCGGAATTTATAAGAATAACCTGAATGAATACTCTAAAAAAATTTATTCTGATTATATAGAAGCATTACAAATCAATTTGACACGTCTTGAGGATGTTTTCTTTGATGTAATCAGGTCATCTAGACTCGTAGACGTAGATGTACAAAAAATTAGATTAAAGTATCCACTTATTAAATATTAAATATTAAATAAAAAAAAAAAAAAAAAAAAAAAAAAAAAAATAAAAAATAAAAACAAAAAAAAATGAGTAATAATAACAACACTGTGAATGTGGATAAAAGGCAACTCATCAAAGTATTGCATAGACAAGGACGAAAATTTGTTCGACGCCGTGTGATAGTGAAGGGATAGATGACTTATGGCAAGCTGGATTTAGTTGAAATGAAGCCATAATGAATTATATAATGAGGGTTATCGCCATCTTTTAACTGTTATTGACACGTTCTCGAAGCAAGCATGGGCTGTTGCTATTAAAAACAAAACAGGAGACAGCGTCATGAAAAGTATGAAAAGCATTTTCGATGACGCACAACGAAAGCCAAAAAACTTGCAAACTGATGATGGTAAAGAATTTTTCAACAAGACATTTCAAAATCTGATGAAATTAAATCATATTAACCATTATTCAACATTTAGCATTTTAAAGGTAAATATGATGAAATTAAATTATATTAATCATTATTCAACATTTATAACATTTCTTTTTTTGAAAGGCAAGTATCGTTGAACGATTTAACAGAACCATCAAAAATATGATGGGGAAAGAGTTCAGCTATCAAGGCACCTACAAATGGATTCATATTTACGTGGTCACTGATTGCGAAATATAATAATACGTATCATAAGACAATAAGGATGACACCGAACGATGTAAATTT
>NW_025064486.1:0-8265 GCF_018152265.1 Drosophila ficusphila
TATAATCCTTGCAACTGTTTTGCTATTTAATGCACATTCAGGAAATTGCAAACCGACAACTATAAAAACTATACAATTTAAGTTATACCTTGCCAAACAACGATGTCTTAAAAATAGACCTCACATTCGAGTTTCTGTCAGGAAGGAATCAAAACGGATGTTGAACTGTTTGATTTTGACAACGATGTCTTCCCCAACAACAACAACAACAGCAAAAACAACTACAACTACATCAACGATACTGGAAACGAGGTCAAAAAGGGAGGTAACGATGTTGTTAAAGACAACAATACATTATTTTTTTTATTACTCATAAATTTAAAAAAAAAATATATAAAAATCTACAGAGCCATCGCCACCACCACAACAACCGACAAACAGAGAGCTCAATAGAAGAAATTTACAGTGACAGTTATGAGCAATTCTACTAGGAGAGGATGCGGTGAATCTTTTCAGGAGGCCTTAATAGAAAAAGAACAATATATCGGAGGAATAATAAACGCTACTACCCCATTTTATAGACATTTTAACCTTTTAAATATAAAGATACGGCTATCTCAATTCGTTGCTTATATGAAAGTAAGTATGAAAAGAAGATTCTAACATTACATTGCACTCAATTTTATGAAACAAAAATAATTGAACGGATATTAGACAAATCGGGAAATCGAACAAGTAGAAGTTAGAAAAAACCCCGATAGCTTGGGAAAATGTCATCATTAATGATGACATTAATAACTACACTCAAATGTTACATATGAAAATCAATTGAGCAATGTGGAGCTCAATAAATAATTGACACTTAAATTTTTGTAATCATATTTTATGTACTCCTATATTTCTTATACAAAGAAGAACAGAGGATACAAGTATTGGGATGATCCAAATGAATTAGTCGAGAGATTGCGTTTACTATTAGCATCGGAGGGTGCCGGGAATACCAATCATAAAAACGAAATTATATCCATTATAGAAGAGCTTAGAGAAGCAAATATAATAAAATGAATCGAGATAAACAAATTTGGTGAAAGCTTTTCACAGTCAAGGGATTCCGGCGGTTCTGGAGGAGGCAACCTTTCGAAACTGAAAAAAGACGCTCAAACAACAACAAAAAACGGATATCGATATACAAAGCTTGAGAAGGGACGTACAAATTTTAACTAGTAGAATAGTTCAATTAGAAACAAGTCTTAAAGCCGATGTCGATGACAAGGCGGAATTTATAAGAATAACCTTTAATGAATACTCTAAAAAAAATTTATTCTGATTATAGAGAAGCATTACAAATCAATTTAACACGTCTTGAGGATGTTTTCTTTGATGTAATCAGGTCATCTAGACTCGTAGACGTAGATGTACAAAATTAGATTAAAGTATCCACTTATTAAATATTAAATATTAAATAAAAAATAAAAACAAAAAAAAAAAAAAAAAAAAAAAAAAAAAATGAGTAATAATAACAACACTGTGAATGCGGATAAAAGGCAACTCATCGAAGAGTTGCATAGACAAGGACGAAAAAATTTTGTTCGACGCCGTGTGATAGTGAAGGGGATAGATGACTTATGGCAAGCTGATTTAGTTGAAATGAAGCCATACGAATTATATAACGAGGGTTATCGCTATCTTTTAACTGTTATTGACACGTTCTCGAAGTCAAGCATGGGCTGTTGCTATTAAAAACAAAACAGGAGACAGCGTCATGAAAGTATGAAAAGCATTTTCGATGACGCACAACGAAAGCCAAAAAACTTGCAAACCGATGATGGTAAAGAATTTTTCAACAAAGACATTTCCTTTAAAATCTGATGAAATTAAATCATATTAACCATTATTCAACATTTAGCATTTTTAAAGGTAAATATGATGAAATTAAATTATATTAATCATTATTCAACATTTATAACATTTTCTTTTTTTGAAAAAGGCAAGTATCGTTGAACGATTTAACAGAACCATCAAAAATATGATGTGGAAAGAGTTCAGCTATCAAGGCACCTACAAATGGATTCATATTTACAAGTCACTGATTGCGAAATATAATAATACGTATCATAAGACAATAAGGGATGACACCGAACGATGTAAATTTCACAAATGAACAATTCTACTCGATAGCGTTTACAATCATTTAAAAAATTACACACAAACCGAAATTCGAAGTTAATGATTATGTACGAATTAGTAAATACAAGCATGTATTTGAAAAGGTTATACTCCCAACTGGACAACTGAGATATTCAAAATCAAACGAATACAAAATACCAATCCCATTACGTATATATTAGAAGATTATCAAGGAAATGATATTAAAGGAGGATTTTATGAGTGTGAGTTGATGAAAACTAAATTTCCGATACATATCTAGTGGAGAAGGTTATTAAACGTCGAAATGGTAAAGCATTCGTTACATGGTTAGATTCTCATCAGAGCATAATTCTTGGATTGACTTGTAACCATACATACATACATACATACATACATACATATATATAAATAAATGTTTTTTTTTGTTTTTAATTGTCCATTCACTTCTGAGGCGTTAAGACGTCAATAACATTAACACTGACAGGTGATACATCAGTACTGGTGGCAGATTATTTCCACCCATTGAACTTGAAGGGAACTATCAGTGCGGTTTAATAAGCTTGGACACATACCATTCGATCCCAAACGTTGATATAGAAAATAATTTATTTCATATTGGCAAACATACGATAAAAATTCCTGTAGGCTCATATGAAATCAACGATATTAGTGAACTTATAACGGATGAATATAACAATTTAACGGAAAAGGAAACCAATGGAAGTGAAAGGCGTAATTTCTACCTAGTTCCGAACTATAACACTTTACAATCAGAAATTTTCTCTTCAACCGATCCAATATATTTCGATAGGAAAAAATCAATCGGATCATTATTAGGATTCACTTCAAAAACATTAACGCCTAAATAAAACATACTTCTGATAAGACAAACTGAACGCCCTCGCTATATTATTCTCGCATTTAAAAATAAAAATAAATATGTTCACTGCGATTTAAACGACGTGAAAGTATATCTGAATTCTGAAGTTTATCCATATGATTTATTAAATCAAAACTTTAGTATGAATAGATATGGACTATTATATGACATGTATATTAAATTTCAAAAAGTTATTATGGATTTGAAGCGCAACCATTATTGTCGATAGAGGCTTTTAAAGATGATGCCCCCCTCATTGTTTTAGATGTGACACATCAGAATGAAACAGTGAAAAGCGGACCTATTGATATACGAATTGATGTTAAGACATTAACAAATATCCCCGAAAAAAACATCAGCATACTGTCTAATAATTCATGATAAACTTATTCGAATATACACCACTAACAAACGAAGTTCGAAAAATATTTTAAATGCATGCATATACTTAATTTCTCTCGTTCTGAGTAAGAGAACAACAACAACAACAACAAGTCACAGATTACAGATTACTGTAAACAAAGTATAAAAACGAGCTTGAAAAAATAATATGCATTGTATATACATATACGTAAGACGACAACAGAGCTTCGAGAAAACATGACGCTTTCAACAGAGCTTCGAGAAAACATTACATACATATATATTTTCAAGTTTTCTTGTTTACACGAACATGATGTAGAAATTAGTAATAAATCAGATTCGAAACCAGAAACCATAATTCAGATTCGAAACTAGAAACTATAATTCAGAAGTTGAAAAAATGTTACAAATTATAATCCTTGCAACTGTTTTGCTATTTAATGCACATTCAGGAAATTGCAAACCGACAACTATAAAAACTATACAATTTAATTATACCTTGCCAAACAACGATGTTATAAAAATAGACCTCACATTCGAGTTTCTCAATAAGGAATCAAAAACGGATGTTGAACTGTTTGATTTGACAACGATGTCTTCCCAACAACAACAACAACAGCAAAAACAACTACAACTACATCAACGATACTGGAAACGAGGTCAAAAAAGCGGAGGTAACGATGTCTAAAGACAACAATACATTATTTTTTTTAATTACTAAAAAAAAAAAAAAATATATAAAATCTACAGAGTTTCATCGCCACCACCACAACAACCGACAACAGAAAGCTCAATAGAAGAAATTTACAGTGACAGTTATGAGCAATTTACTAGAGAGGATGCGGTGAAATCTTTTCAGGAGGCCTTAATAGAAAAGAACAATATATCGGAGGAATAATAAACGCTACTACCCCATTTTTATAGACATTTAATCTTTAAATATAAAGATACGGCTATCTCAATTCGCTGCTTATATGAAAGTAATTATGAAAAGAAGATTCTAACATTACATTGCACTCAATTTTATGAAACAAAAATAATTGAACGGATATTAGACAACGGGGGAAATCGAACAAGTAGAAGAAAAAAACCCTGATAAAGCTTGGAAAATGTGTCATTAATGATGACATTAATAACTACACTCAAATGTTACATATGAAAATCAATTGAGCAATGTGGAGCTCAATAAATAATTGACACTTAAATTTTTGTAATCATATTTTATGTACTCCATATTTCAAATATATTTTATGTACTCCTATATTTCAAATTTATTTTATGTACTCCTATATTTCAAAATACAAATTATGTAATTCTATATTTCAAATAAAAAATTATAATCGCACATATTGTATGTAAAAACAACTATATGTATGTTCACTATATTTCTAAATAAAAAATAAATAAAATGATGAGCGCACATACAATGTATTTTTTAATCACAATTCAAAGGGGGTCAAACAACTATTGCGGTTATATGTAGGTATACATATTTTACTTTATCGCAATTCTGTAACATTACTATACACATACATATGTAAATTTGTACATGTGTGTGCCTTATTCAAGAGATCAAACAGCTATTGCGTTTCAAATAAATACAAGTCGCATACATGTATACCTATTTTGTTTTTACCTTTTTTTCCATACATATGTATATACGCACCAGTATAAATATACCACAGGAATAATTCTGTAAAACTAGTTGTTAAGAGAGCATCGAAGAAAAATGAACAACAAGGTGTTTTTACTAAAAGTAGTACTTCTCGTACTCGTGTGTTTTAAAGTAACAAAAATCGATTCTACAAAAGAGACGAACCGGCGACAATTTGAACGTGAAACAACATTTAGATATGAACCATTGCCAGCAACGTTCCCCTCAGTCTCTGACGCGGTGGAAAAATTTTCGCCGTCATCTAATAAGGATGGAGAAAATATTGGCGGAGTGATTGAGTCACCGAACGTATATGCAAGACACTTTAAATTAAAATATTTGAAGGATTGTTAGATATTAATTGTCGATATTACAGTGATTTTATGAACAAAATATTAAGAATTTACTGCGATATGCCAAAAAGTAATCAACCCGGAAACAAGTTTTCTATATGAACGAGATTTTAATGATGAAAATGAATCAGATAATGGAGTACAGCCAGTTGTCAGAAGTCAGTCAGATAATGGAGTACAGCCAGTTTTCAGAAGTCAGTCAGAACCAAACATTGGAACATACAACATCAATGATTATGTGCAAGTCTTACACATGGATATCCAATAGAATATAACAAGAAGAAAAAGTCAAAAAAAAAAAAAAAAAAAAAAAAAAAAACAAAAAAAAAAAAAAAAACAACACGAAAATATGAGCATTTTAAAAAAATTATAGATTTCATACGAGAATATTTTAACATTATAACGCCTGAGGACAAGGAAAAACTTTTAAATATTCAAACACGATTGGAACATATTAAAAATTTAAAATTTTATCTTTAATAAATTTGAAACGTCTAATAATGGAAATGATCTAGTAGACTATGAGAAATATGAAGAAGAAGAAGAACAACAACAACAACATGCCAAGTACATTCAACAAAAATTAATTGATGAACATGACGCTTTACAAATTATGACTTCTTATAAAATTTTGTAAGTAGTACATACATTCAGTATATTTAAAAAATTATACAATTTTTCTTTTTTTGTTCAAGATCGAAAAAACCGTCATCATCATCATCTGAATAGCAAGATTACTGCGCAAAAAGATTTTGCTGGCACACCACTTTGTTGCAAAGGCGGTCTCTCGTGGGAATTGATAATACACTTTGTTGCGAAGGCGGTCTCTCGTCGGAATTGATAACGCACACTTTGTTGCGAAGGCGGTCTCTCGTCGGCACTTTGTATAAATAAAATTTTCAATAATTCAATACTTTGTTGCAAAAAAAACAGGACGTTGTGGTTTTTTTTTTTATTGACATTGGAAAATTTTCCATTTGCTGGACAAATGCATGTTGATAATAACATGTGCACATAAATTTAATGCGCAAAACAAAGTTGATAACATACTTTGTTGCGAGGACAAGCTGACACGCTGTGACAGAATGTGAGACCCGCATAAGGAAATTGCCAACTAGCAAGACCGTCGTCTCTCGTGGGAATTTTGATAACTCACTTTGTATTAATTGTGTATTAATAATATCTTGGTGTATCGACAAAAAAATTGCCCATTTGCAGAAAAAAACTTTATGCATGTCGACAAAAAGTTCACATACATATAAAAACAGGAATGGCGATAATTTAAACAAAGCGGCCAAGCGGCATAGGGAGTAGTATAAAAAGCGACCTACATTTCCAGAACACATTTTAGTTTCTTTGAAACTTTCAAGCATTTTTAAGTTTTTTACAAAAAGAAAAGCAGCAAAAAAAATAAAAAAACATGATATTTTTCATGTTGTTTTTATTATCAGCATGTGGTGTCTTTATACAGGCTGACAAAACCCCAACAACAACAACAAAGATGACAACAACAACAACAACAACAGAAATGGTAGAAGAAGCAAGGGAAGCAACAGAAGCCACAATATCAGAAATGCTAGGAGAACCAACTGAAGATCCAGAAACAGCATCAGCACCAGAAGAGATAGCAGAAACAACAAAAACAACTACAACTACAACTACAACAACAGAAAAATCATCATCGAATATTAAAGACTACGTAGATAATTATATAGATGATCTTAATATTGCTAAAACTAATAACTCGTTAAATACTACTTTCCTATACGTGTGGTTTGCGGTAATGTTAATAATGGCTATGTTGATTGTTTTCAGTCTTGTATTGCAGATATTTAGAATTTCAATTCTTTTATATATTGATTATACTAAATTTAATAGAGATGACCACTCATCCACTGAAATGTAAAATATTAATATCTATATACGTATATTTCCATTCTTTAATAAAGCTAACCAGCTATCCACTGAAACGTAAAATATTAATATCTATATACGTAACTATCAATCAATAAATAATCATATTTCATATTATGATGAAATAATGTTTTTTTATTTTGGGTTTTTATATAAAGGAGGTATGCGAAATCTTGCGAAATCTTTTTATATATATGTACAACAAAAAAGGCAAAGGCAAGACGATAATTTTCTTTCACACGCTCAGTAGTACGTTGAGGGTGGTTTTTTCTTTTTTAAGATAACAAGTTCGGACTCATATAAATAGAGCCCCAAAGTTGGATACCCACTTCAAAACGAAGTCGAGAGCTAAAACGTTGAGTACTTTTATTAGTTTTTTCCGTCACCATTGGTGTAATGCGAATAATTTCACGTTGTATTAAAAAACATAACTTGAGATCATTGGTATTATACAAATGGATAGAGAATAAGACCAACAATTAAAATCTACGTGTGTGTATGCGATCAACATTCAAATTTTCCATATCATATTCAGTGATGCTAGCGCTGTCAAAACAAAAACAAAAAAAAAACACGTATATGTTAATTAACTTCCCACATTTCGATGATACAGTTCAAAATTTGTTTGTTCAACAAAAAACAAAAATTGGATTGTGTCATCTGATATGGTGAAGTAAATCACAACTAAAAAAAGAAAAATTAAATTAGATAAAAAGTCTTAAATAAATAGGACTCGACATTTCTATTTTCAATTCAGTTAAAAACTAAAGTTCAACGATACCATCCAACTCGGAGAAATAAAACGGTAAAGAAAATGAAACGACCAAGATCGGAAGAAAGAACTCGCAAGCTCGGAAAAAAAGCACTGAAGAAGCTTGTGTTCACTGAGCCTGTGGAGGTTCCTCCTCCTCCTCCTCCCCTCCAAACAATGCAAACGATGTCAACGTTTGCTTAGGTGCGAATAATTGTCAGTGTATCCGCTGTCGTTGTACTGAAGATATGGAAGACGGACC
>NW_025064487.1:0-10580 GCF_018152265.1 Drosophila ficusphila
GTAGTGCTGGGATCTTGTCACTTTTCTGCAAACCCATTTTTTTGCAAATTTTGACAGGTCGGGGGTCATAAAAAATTACAAAATATTGACCAAAAATTCGAAAATAAACCAATAATGCAGCTAGATAGATATTCGAATAACAAATTCAGAGAGGTATTCCACTTTTAAATCGGGTAAAAATTTCAAAAGTTATGGGATAAGCACTTTTCTGCAAACCCATTTTTTTGCAAATTTTAACAGGGCGGGGGTCATAAAAAACTACAAAATATTGACCAAAAATTCGAAAATAAACCTATAATGCAGCTAGAAAGATATTTTAACAACAAATTCAGAGAGGTATTCCACTTTTAAATCGGGTAAAAATTTCAAAAGTTTGGGCTAAGCAGTGCTGGGATCTGGTCACTTTTCTGCAAACCCATTTTTTGCAAATTTTGACAGGTCGGGGGTCATAAAAAATGACGAAACATTGACCAAAAATTCGAAAATAAACCAATAATGCAGCTAGATAGATATTTTAATAACAAATTCAGAGAGGTATTCCACTTTTAAATCGGGTAAAAATTTCAAAAGTTTGGGCTAAGTAGTGCTGGGATCTTGTCACTTTTCTGCAAACCCATTTTTTGCAAATTTTGACAGGTCGGGGGTCATAAAAATTACAAAATATTGACCAAAAATTCGAAAATAAACCAATGATGCAGCTAGATAGATATTCGAATAACAAATTCAGAGAGGTATTCCACTTTTAAATCGGGTAAAAATTTCAAAAGTTATGGGATAAGCACTTTTCTGCAAACCCATTTTTTTGCAAATTTTAACAGGGCGGGGGTCATAAAAAACTACAAAATATTGACCAAAAATTCGAAAATAAACCTATAATGCAGCTAGAAAGATATTTTAACAACAAATTCAGAGAGGTATTCCACTTTTAAATCGGGTAAAAATTTCAAAAGTTATGGGCTAAGCAGTGCTGGGATCTGGTCACTTTTCTGCAAACCCATTTTTTGCAAATTTTGACAGGTCGGGGGTCATAAAAAACTACAAAATATTGACCAAAAATTCGAAAATAAACCAATAATGCAGCTAGATAGATATTCGAATAACAAATTCAGAGAGGTATTCCACTTTTAAATCGGGTAAAAATTTCAAAAGTTTGGGCTAAGCAGTGCTGGGATCTGGTCACTTTTCTGCAAACCCATTTTTTGCAAATTTTGACAGGTCGGGGGTCATAAAAAATTACAAAATATTGACCAAAAATTCGAAAATAAACCAATAATGCAGCTAGATAGATATTCGAATAACAAATTCAGAGAGGTATTCCACTTTTAAATCGGGTAAAAATTTCAAAAGTTATGGGATAAGCACTTTTCTGCAAACCCATTTTTTTTGCAAATTTTAACAGGTCGGGGGTCATTAAAAACTACAAAATATTGACCAAAAATTCGAAAATAAACCAATAATGCAGCTAGAAAGATATTTTAACAACAAATTCAGAGAGGTATTCCACTTTTAAATCGGGTAAAAATTTCAAAAGTTATGGGCTAAGCAGTGCTGGGATCTGGTCACTTTTCTGCAAGCCCATTTTTTTGCAAATTTTGACAGGTCGGGGGTCATAAAAAACTACAAAATATTGACCAAAAATTCGAAAATAAACCAATAATGCAGCTAGATAGATATTTTAATAACAAATTCAGAGAGGTATTCCACTTTTAAATCGGGTAAAAATTTCAAAAGTTTGGGCTAAGCAGTGCTGGGATCTGGTCACTTTTCTGCAAACCCATTTTTTGCAAATTTTGACAGGTCGGGGGTCATAAAAAATTACAAAATATTGACCAAAAATTCGAAAATAAACCAATAATGCAGCTAGATAGATATTCGAATAACAAATTCAGAGAGGTATTCCACTTTTAAATCGGGTAAAAATTTCAAAAGTTTGGGCTAAGCAGTGCTGGGATCTGGTCACTTTTCTGCAAACCCATTTTTTGCAAATTTTGACAGATCGGGGGTCATAAAAAATTACAAAATATTGACCAAAAATTCGAAAATAAACCAATAATGCAGCTAGATAGATATTTTAACAACAAATTCAGAGAGGTATTCCACTTTTAAATCGGGTAAAAATTTCAAAAGTTTGGGCTAAGCAGTGCTGGGATCTGGTCACTTTTCTGCAAACCCATTTTTTGCAAATTTTGACAGGTCGGGGGTCATAAAAAATTACAAAATATCAACCAAAAATTCGAAAATAAACCAATGATGTAGCTAGATAGATATTTTAATAACAAATTCAGAGAGGTATTCCACATTTAAATCGGGTAAAAATTTCAAAAGTTATGGGCTAAGCAGTGCTGGGATCTGGTCACTTTTCTGCAAACCCATTTTTTGCAAATTTTGACAGGTCGGGGGTCATAAAAAATTACAAAATATTGACCAAAAATTCGAAAATAAACCAATAATGCAGCTAGATAGATATTTTAACAACAAATTCAGAGAGGTATTCCACTTTTAAATCGGGTAAAAATATCAAAAGTTTGGGCTAAGCAGTGCTGGGATCTGGTCACTTTTCTGCAAACCCATTTTTTGCAAATTTTGACAGGTCGGGGGTCATAAAAAATTACAAAATATTGACCAAAAATTCGAAAATAAACCAATAATGCAGCTAGATAGATATTCGAATAACAAATTCAGAGAGGTATTCCACTTTTAAATCGGGTAAAAATTTCAAAAGTTATGGGAAAAGCACTTTTCTGCAAACCCATTTTTTTG
Organism: Drosophila ficusphila; assembly: GCF_018152265.1. Taxonomy (NCBI): domain Eukaryota; kingdom Metazoa; phylum Arthropoda; class Insecta; order Diptera; family Drosophilidae; genus Drosophila; species Drosophila ficusphila. The sequence continues at coordinate 2,761 of NW_025064487.1, forward strand.
CAAATTTTAACAGGTCGGGGGTCATTAAAAACTACAAAATATTGACCAAAAATTCGAAAATAAACCAATAATGCAGCTAGAAAGATATTTTAACAACAAATTCAGAGAGGTATTCCACTTTTAAATCGGGTAAAAATTTCAAAAGTTATGGGCTAAGCAGTGCTGGGATCTGGTCACTTTTCTGCAAGCCCATTTTTTGCAAATTTTGACAGGTCGGGGGTCATAAAAAACTACAAAATATTGACCAAAAATTCGAAAATAAACCAATAATGCAGCTAGATAGATATTTTAATAACAAATTCAGAGAGGTATTCCACTTTTAAATCGGGTAAAAATTTCAAAAGTTTGGGCTAAGCAGTGCTGGGATCTGGTCACTTTTCTGCAAACCCATTTTTTGCAAATTTTGACAGGTCGGGGGTCATAAAAAATTACAAAATATTGACCAAAAATTCGAAAATAAACCAATAATGCAGCTAGATAGATATTCGAATAACAAATTCAGAGAGGTATTCCACTTTTAAATCGGGTAAAAATTTCAAAAGTTTGGGCTAAGCAGTGCTGGGATCTGGTCACTTTTCTGCAAACCCATTTTTTGCAAATTTTGACAGATCGGGGGGTCATAAAAAATTACAAAATATTGACCAAAAATTCGAAAATAAACCAATAATGCAGCTAGATAGATATTTTAACAACAAATTCAGAGAGGTATTCCACTTTTAAATCGGGTAAAAATTTCAAAAGTTTGGGCTAAGCAGTGCTGGGATCTGGTCACTTTTCTGCAAACCCATTTTTTTGCAAATTTTGACAGGTCGGGGGTCATAAAAAATTACAAAATATCAACCAAAAATTCGAAAATAAACCAATGATGTAGCTAGATAGATATTTTAATAACAAATTCAGAGAGGTATTCCACATTTAAATCGGGTAAAAATTTCAAAAGTTATGGGCTAAGCAGTGCTGGGATCTGGTCACTTTTCTGCAAACCCATTTTTTGCAAATTTTGACAGGTCGGGGGTCATAAAAAATTACAAAATATTGACCAAAAATTCGAAAATAAACCAATAATGCAGCTAGATAGATATTTTAACAACAAATTCAGAGAGGTATTCCACTTTTAAATCGGGTAAAAATATCAAAAGTTTGGGCTAAGCAGTGCTGGGATCTGGTCACTTTTCTGCAAACCCATTTTTTGCAAATTTTGACAGGTCGGGGGTCATAAAAAATTACAAAATATTGACCAAAAATTCGAAAATAAACCAATAATGCAGCTAGATAGATATTCGAATAACAAATTCAGAGAGGTATTCCACTTTTAAATCGGGTAAAAATTTCAAAAGTTTGGGCTAAGCAGTGCTGGGATCTGGTCACTTTTCTGCAAACCCATTTTTTGCAAATTTTGACAGGTCGGGGGTCATAAAAAACTACAAAATATTGACCAAAAATTCGAAAATAAACCAATAATGCAGCTAGATAGATATTCGAATAACAAATTCAGAGAGGTATTCCACTTTTAAATCGGGTAAAAATTTCAAAAGTTTGGGCTAAGCAGTGCTGGGATCTGGGATCTCACTTTTCTGCAAACCCATTTTTTGCAAATTTTGACAGGTCGGGGGTCATAAAAAATTACAAAATATTGACCAAAAATTCGAAAATAAACCAATAATGCAGCTAGATAGATATTTTAACAACAAATTCAGAGAGGTATTCCACTTTTAAATCGGGTAAAAATTTCAAAAGTTTGGGCTAAGCAGTGCTGGGATCTGGTCACTTTTCTGCAAACCCATTTTTTGCAAATTTTGACAGGTCGGGGGTCATAAAAAATTACAAAATATCAACCAAAAATTCGAAAATAAACCAATGATGTAGCTAGATAGATATTTTAATAACAAATTCAGAGAGGTATTCCACATTTAAATCGGGTAAAAATTTCAAAAGTTATGGGCTAAGCAGTGCTGGGATCTGGTCACTTTTCTGCAAACCCATTTTTTGCAAATTTTGACAGGTCGGGGGTCATAAAAAATTACAAAATATTGACCAAAAGTTCGAAAATAAACCAATAATGCAGCTAGATAGATATTTTAACAACAAATTCAGAGAGGTATTCCACTTTTAAATCGGGTAATAATATCAAAAGTTTGGGCTAAGCAGTGCTGGGATCTGGTCACTTTTCTGCAAACCCATTTTTTGCAAATTTTGACAGGTCGGGGGTCATAAAAAACTACAAAATATTCACCAAAAATTTGAAAATAAACCAATAATGCAGCTAGATAGATATTCGAATAACAAATTCAGAGAGGTATTCCACTTTTAAATCGGGTAAAAATTTCAAAAGTTTGGGCTAAGCAGTGCTGGGATCTGGTCACTTTTCTGCAAACCCATTTTTTGCAAATTTTGACAGGTCGGGGGTCATAAAAAATTACAAAATATTGACCAAAAATTCGAAAATAAACCAATAATGCAGCTAGATAGATATTTTAATAACAAATTCAGAGAGGTATTCCACTTTTAAATCGGGTAAAAATTTCAAAAGTTTGGGCTAAGCAGTGCTGGGATCTGGTCACTTTTCTGCAAACCCATTTTTTGCAAATTTTGACAGGTCGGGGGTCATAAAAAACTACAAAATATTGACCAAAAATTTGAAAATAAACCAATAATGCAGCTAGATAGATATTCGAATAACAAATTCAGAGAGGTATTCCACTTTTAAATCGGGTAAAAATTTCAAAAGTTTGGGCTAAGCAGTGCTGGGATCTGGTCACTTTTCTGCAAACCCATTTTTTGCAAATTTTGACAGGTCGGGGGTCATAAAAAATTACAAAATATTGACCAAAAATTCGAAAATAAACCAATAATGCAGCTAGATAGATATTCGAATAACAAATTCAGAGAGGTATTCCACTTTTAAATCGGGTAAAAATTTCAAAAGTTTGGGCTAAGCAGTGCTGGGATCTGGTCACTTTTCTGCAAACCCATTTTTGCAAATTTTGACAGGTCGGGGGTCATAAAAAACTACAAAATATTGACCAAAAATTCGAAAATAAACCAATAATGCAGCTAGAAAGATATTTTAACAACAAATTCAGAGAGGTATTCCACTTTTAAATCGGGTAAAAATTTCAAAAGTTATGGGCTAAGCAGTGCTGGGTTCTGGTCACTTTTCTGCAAACCCATTTTTTGCAAATTTTGACAGGTCGGGGGTCTTAAAAAATTACAAAATATTGACCAAAAATTCGAAAATAAACCAATAATGCAGCTAGATAGATATTTTAACAACAAATTCAGAGAGGTATTCCACTTTTAAATCGGGTAAAAATTTCAAAAGTTTGGGCTAAGCAGTGCTGGGATCTGGTCACTTTTCTGCAAACCCATTTTTTGCAAATTTTGACAGGTCGGGGGTCATAAAAAATTACAAAATATTGACCAAAAATTCGAAAATAAACCAATAATGCAGCTAGATAGATATTTTAACAACAAATTCAGAGAGGTATTCCACTTTTAAATCGGGTAAAAATTTCAAAAGTTTGGGCTAAGCAGTGCTGGGATCTGGTCACTTTTCTGCAAACCCATTTTTTGCAAATTTTGACAGGTCGGGGGTCATAAAAAATTACAAAAGATTGACCAAAAATTCGAAAATAAACCAATAATGCAGCTAGATAGATATTTTAACAACAAATTCAGAGAGGTATTCCACTTTTAAATCGGGTAAAAATTTCAAAAATTGGGCTAAGCAGTGCTGGGATCTGGTCACTTTTCTGCAAACCCATTTTTTGCAAATTTTGACAGGTCGGGGGTCATAAAAAATTACAAAATATTGACCAAAAATTCGAAAATAAACCAATAATGCAGCTAGATAGATATTTTAATAACAAATTCAGAGAGGTATTCCACTTTTAAATCGGGTAAAAATTTCAAAAGTTTGGGCTAAGCAGTGCTGGGATCTGGTCACTTTTCTGCAAACCCATTTTTTGCAAATTTTGACAGGTCGGGGGTCATAAAAAATTACAAAATATTGACCAAAAATTCGAAAATAAACCAATAATGCAGCTAGATAGATATTTTAACAACAAATTCAGAGAGGTATTCCACTTTTAAATCGGGTAAAAATTTCAAAAGTTTGGGCTAAGCAGTGCTGGGATCTGGGATCTCACTTTTCTGCAAACCCATTTTTTGCAAATTTTGACAGGTCGGGGGTCATAAAAAATGACGAAACATTGACCAAAAATTCGAAAATAAACCAATAATGCAGCTAGATAGATATTCGAATAACAAATTCAGAGAGGTATTCCACTTTTAAATCGGGTAAAAATTTCAAAAGTTTGGGCTAAGCAGTGCTGGGATCTGGTCACTTTTCTGCAAACCCATTTTTTGCAAATTTTGACAGGTCGGGGGTCATAAAAAATTACAAAATATTGACCAAAAATTCGAAAATAAACCAATAATGCAGCTAGATAGATATTCGAATAACAAATTCAGAGAGGTATTCCACTTTTAAATCGGGTAAAAATTTCAAAAGTTTGGGCTAAGCAGTGCTGGGATCTGGTCACTTTTCTGCAAACCCATTTTTTTGCAAATTTTGACAGGTCGGGGGTCATAAAAAACTACAAAATATTGACCAAAAATTTGAAAATAAACCAATAATGCAGCTAGATAGATATTCGAATAACAAATTCAGAGAGGTATTCCACTTTTAAATCGGGTAAAAATTTCAAAAGTTTGGGCTAAGCAGTACTGGGATCTGGTCACTTTTCTGCAAACCCATTTTTTGCAAATTTTGACAGGTCGGGGGTCATAAAAATGACGAAACATTGACCAAAAATTCGAAAATAAACCAATAATGCAGCTAGATAGATATTCGAATAACAAATTCAGAGAGGTATTCCACTTTTAAATCGGGTAAAAATTTCAAAAGTTTGGGCTAAGCAGTGCTGGGATCTGGTCACTTTTCTGCAAACCCATTTTTTGCAAATTTTGACAGGTCGGGGGTCATAAAAAACTACAAAATAGTGACCAAAAATTCGAAAATAAACCAATAATGCAGCTAGATAGATATTCGAATAACAAATTCAGAGAGGTATTCCACTTTTAAATCGGGTAAAAATTTCAAAAGTTATGGGCTAAGCAGTGCTGGGATCTGGTCACTTTTCTGCAAACCCATTTTTTGCAAATTTTGACAGGTCGGGGGTCATAAAAAATTACAAAATATTGACCAAAAATTCGAAAATAAACCAATAATGCAGCTAGATAGATATTTTAACAACAAATTCAGAGAGGTATTCCACTTTTAAATCGGGTAAAAATTTCAAAAGTTTGGGCTAAGCAGTGCTGGGATCTGGGATCTCACTTTCTGCAAACCCATTTTTTGCAAATTTTGACAGGTCGAGGGTCATAAAAAATGACGAAACATTGACCAAAAATTCGAAAATAAACCAATAATGCAGCTAGATAGATATTCGAATAACAAATTCAGAGAGGTATTCCACTTTTAAATCGGGTAAAAATTTCAAAAGTTTGGGCTAAGCAGTGCTGGGATCTGGTCACTTTTCTGCAAACCCATTTTTTTGCAAATTTTGACAGGTCGGGGGTCATAAAAAACTACAAAATATTGACCAAAAATTCGAAAATAAACCAATAATGCAGCTAGAAAGATATTTTAACAACAAATTCAGAGAGGTATTCCACTTTTAAATCGGGTAAAAATTTCAAAAGTTATGGGCTAAGCAGTGCTGGGATCTGGTCACTTTTCTGCAAACCCATTTTTTGCAAATTTTGACAGGTCGGGGGTCATAAAAAACTACAAAATATTGACCAAAAATTCGAAAATAAACCAATAATGCAGCTAGATAGATATTCGAATAACAAATTCAGAGAGGTATTCCACTTTTAAATCGGGTAAAAATTTCAAAAGTTTGGGCTAAGCAGTGCTGGGATCTGGTCACTTTTCTGCAAACCCATTTTTTGCAAATTTTGACAGGTCGGGGGTCATAAAAAAATGACGAAACATTGACCAAAAATTCGAAAATAAACCAATAATGCAGCTAGATAGATATTCGAATAACAAATTCAGAGAGGTATTCCACTTTTAAATCGGGTAAAAATTTCAAAAGTTATGGGCTAAGCAGTGCTGGGATCTGGTCACTTTTCTGCAAACCCATTTTTTGCAAATTTTGACAGGTCGGGGGTCATAAAAAATTACAAAATATTGACCAAAAATTCGAAAATAAACCAATAATGCAGCTAGATAGATATTTTAACAACAAATTCAGAGAGGTATTCCACTTTTAAATCGGGTAAAAATTTCAAAAGTTTGGGCTAAGCAGTGCTGGGATCTGGGATCTCACTTTCTGCAAACCCATTTTTTGCAAATTTTGACAGGTCGGGGGTCATAAAAAATGACGAAACATTGACCAAAAAATTCGAAAATAAACCAATAATGCAGCTAGATAGATATTCGAATAACAAATTCAGAGAGGTATTCCACTTTTAAATCGGGTAAAAATTTCAAAAGTTTGGGCTTAGCAGTGCTGGGATCTGGTCACTTTTCTGCAAACCCATTTTTTTGCAAATTTTGACAGGTCGGGGGTCATAAAAAACTACAAAATATTGACCAAAAATTCGAAAATAAACCAATAATGCAGCTAGAAAGATATTTTAACAACAAATTCAGAGAGGTATTCCACTTTTAAATCGGGTAAAAATTTCAAAAGTTATGGGCTAAGCAGTGCTGGGATCTGGTCACTTTTCTGCAAACCCATTTTTTGCAAATTTTGACAGGTCGGGGGTCATAAAAAACTACAAAATATTGACCAAAAATTCGAAAATAAACCAATAATGCAGCTAGATAGATATTCGAATAACAAATTCAGAGAGGTATTCCACTTTTAAATCGGGTAAAAATTTCAAAAGTTTGGGCTAAGCAGTGCTGGGATCTGGTCACTTTTCTGCAAACCCATTTTTGCAAATTTTGACAGGTCGGGGGTCATAAAAAATTACAAAATATTGACCAAAAATTCGAAAATAAACCAATAATGCAGCTAGATAGATATTTTAACAACAAATTCAGAGAGGTATTCCACTTTTAAATCGGGTAAAAATTTCAAAAAATTGGGCTAAGCAGTGCTGGGATCTGGTCACTTTTCTGCAAACCCATTTTTTGCAAATTTTGACAGGTCGGGGGTCATAAAAAATTACAAAATATTGACCAAAAATTCGAAAATAAACCAATAATGCAGCTAGATAGATATTTTAATAACAAATTCAGAGAGGTATTCCACTTTTAAATCGGGTAAAAATTTCAAAAGTTTGGGCTAAGCAGTGCTGGGATCTGGTCACTTTTCTGCAAACCCATTTTTGCAAATTTTGACAGGTCGGGGGTCATAAAAAACTACAAAATATTGACCAAAAATTCGAAAATAAACCAATGATGTAGCTAGATAGATATTTTAATAACAAATTCAGAGAGGCATTCCACTTTTAAATCGGGTAAAAATTTCAAAAGTTATGGGCTAAGCAGTGCTGGGTTCTGGTCACTTTTCTGCAAACCCATTTTTGCAAATTTTGACAGGTATTCCACTTTTAAATCAGGTAAAAATTTCAAAAAGTTTGGGCTAAGCAGTGCTGGGATCTGGTCACTTTTCTGCAAACCCATTTTTGCAAATTTTGACAGGTCGGGGGTCATAAAAAATTACAAAATATTGACCAAAAAATTCAAAAATAAACCAATAATGCAGCTAGATAGATATTTTAATAACAAATTCAGAGAGGTATTCCACTTTTAAATCGGGTAAAAATTTCAAAAAGTTTGGGCCAAGCAGTGCTGGGAT
>NW_025064488.1:0-61507 GCF_018152265.1 Drosophila ficusphila
GGTCAATATTTTGTAGTTTTTTATGACCCCCGACCTGTCAAAATTTGCAAAAAATGGGTTTGCAGAAAAGTGACCAGATCCCAGCACAGCTTATCCCAAACCTTTTGAAATTTTTACCCGATTTAAAAGTGGAATACCTCTCTGAATTTGTTATTAAAATATCTATCTAGCTGCATTATTGGTTTATTTTCGAATTTTTGGTCAATATTTTTTAGTTTTTTATGACCCCCGACCTGTCAAAATTTGCAAAAAATGGGTTTGCAGAAAAGTGACCAGATTCCAGCACTGCTTAGCCCAAACTTTTGAAATTTTTACCCGATTTAAAAGTGGAATACCTCTCTGAATTTGTTGTTAAAATATCTATCTAGCTGCATTATTGGTTTATTTTCGAATTTTTGGTCAATATTTTGTAATTTTTTATGACCCCCGACCTGTCAAAATTTGCAAAAAAATGGGTTTGCAGAAAAGTGACCAGATCCCAGCACTGCTTATCCCATAACTTTTGAAATTTTTACCCGATTTAAAAGTGGAATGCCTCTCTGAATTTGTTATTAAAATATCTATCTAGCTACATCATTGGTTTATTTTCGAATTGTTGGTCAATGTTTCGTCATTTTTTATGACCCCCGACCTGTCAAAATTTGCAAAAAATGGGTTTGCAGAAAAGTGACCAGATCCCAGCACTGCTTATCCCATAACTTTTGAAATTTTTACCCGATTTAAAAGTGGAATACCTCTCTGAATTTGTTATTCGAATATCTATCTAGCTGCATTATTGGTTTATTTTCGAATTTTTGGTCAATGTTTCGTCATTTTTTATGACCCCCGACCTGTCAACATTTGCAAAAAATGGGTTTGCAGAAAAGTGACCAGATCCCAGCACTGCTTAGCCCATAACTTTTGAAATTTTTACCCGATTTAAAAGTGGAATACCTCTCTGAATTTGTTGTTAAAATATCTATCTAGCTGCATTATTGGTTTATTTTCGAATTTTTGGTCAATATTTTGTAATTTTTTATGACCCCCGACCTGTCAAAATTTGCAAAAAATGGGTTTGCAGAAAAGTGACCAGAACCCAGCACTGCTTAGCCCATAACTTTTGAAATTTTTACCCGATTTAAAAGTGGAATACCTCTCTGAATTTGTTATTAAAATATCTATCTAGCTGCATTATTGGTTTATTTTCGAATTTTTGGTCAATATTTTGTAGTTTTTTATGACCCCCGACTTGTTAAAATTTGCAAAAAATTGGTTTGCAGAAAAGTGACCAGATCCCAGCACTGCTTATCCCAAACCTTTTGAAATTTTTACCCGATTTAAAAGTGGAATACCTCTCTGAATTTGCTATTAAAATATCTATCTAGCTGCATTATTGGTTTATTTTCGAATTTTTGGTCAATATTTTGTAATTTTTTATGACCCCCGACCTGTCAAAATTTGCAAAAAAATGGGTTTGCAGAAAAGTGACCAGAACCCAGCACTGCTTAGCCCAAACTTTTGAAATTTTTACCCGATTTAAAAGTGGAATACCTCTCTGAATTTGTTATTAAAATATCTTTCTAGCTACATCATTGGTTTATTTTCGAATTTTTGGTCAATGTTTCGTCATTTTTTATGACTCCCGACCTGTCAAAATTTGCAAAAAAATGGGTTTGCAGAAAAGTGACCAGATCCCAGCACTGCTTATCCCAAACCTTTTGAAATTTTTACCCGATTTAAAAGTGGAATACCTCTCTGAATTTGTTATTAAAATATCTATCTAGCTGCATTATTGGTTTATTTTCGAATTTTTGGTCAATATTTTGTAATTTTTTATGACCCCCGACCTGTCAAAATTTGCAAAAAATGGGTTTGCAGAAAAGTGACAAGATCCCAGCACTGCTTAGCCCATAACTTTTGAAATTTTTACCCGACTTAAAAGTGGAATACCTCTCTGAATTTGTTATTAAAATATCTATCTAGCTGCATTATTGGTTTATTTTCGAATTTTTGGTCAATATTTTGTAATTTTTTATGACCCCCGACCTGTCAAAATTTGCAAAAAATGGGTTTGCAGAAAAGAGACCAGATCCCAGCACTGCTTAGCCCAAACTTTTGAAATTTTTACCCGATTTAAAAGTGGAATACCTCTCTGAATTTGTTATTAAAATATCTATCTAGCTGCATTATTGGTTTATTTTCGAATTTTTGGTCATTATTTTTTAATTTTTTATGACCCCCGACCTGTCAAAATTTGCAAAAAATGGGTTTGCAGAAAAGTGACCAGATCCCAGCACTGCTTAGCCCAAACTTTTGAAATTTTTACCCGATTTAAAAGTGGAATACCTCTCTGAATTTGTTGCTAAAATATCTATCTAGCTGCATTATTGGTTTATTTTCGATTTTTTGGTCAATATTTTGTAATTTTTTATGACCCCCGACCTGTCAAAATTTGCAAAAAAATGGGTTTGCAGAAAAGTGACCATATCCCAGCACTGCTTATCCCAAACCTTTTGAAATTTTTACCCGATTTAAAAGTGGAATACCTCTCTGAATTCGTTATTAAAATATCTATCTGGCTGCATTATTGGTTTATTTTCGAATTTTTGGTCAATATTTTGTAGTTTTTTATGACCCCCGACTTGTTAAAATTTGCAAAAAATGGGTTTGCAGAAAAGTGACCAGATCCCAGCACTGCTTATCCCAAACCTTTTGAAATTTTTACCCGATTTAAAAGTGGAATGCCTCTCTGAATTTGTTATTAAAATATCTTTCTAGCTACATCATTGGTTTATTTTCGAATTTTTGGTCAATGTTTCGTCATTTTTTATGACCCCCGACCTGTCAAAATTTGCAAAAAAATGGGTTTGCAGAAAAGTGACCAGATCCCAGCACTGCTTATCCCAAACCTTTTGAAATTTTTACCCGATTTAAAAGTGGAATACCTCTCTGAATTTGTTATTAAAATATCTATCTAGCTGCATTATTGGTTTATTTTCGAATTTTTGGTCAATATTTTTTAATTTTTTATGACCCCCGACCTGTCAAAATTTGCAAAAAATGGGTTTGCAGAAAAGTGACCAGATCCCAGCACTGCTTAGCCCAAACTTTTGAAATTTTTACCCGATTTAAAAGTGGAATACCTCTCTGAATTTGTTACTAAAATATCTATCTAGCTGCATTATTGGTTTATTTTCGAATTTTTGGTCAATATTTTGTAATTTTTTATGACCCCCGACCTGTCAAAATTTGCAAAAAAATGGGTTTGCAGAAAAGTCACCATATCCCAGCACTGCTTATCCCAAACCTTTTGAAATTTTTACCCGATTTAAAAGTGGAATACCTCTCTGAATTCGTTATTAAAATATCTATCTGGCTGCATTATTGGTTTATTTTCGAATTTTTGGTCAATATTTTGTAGTTTTTTATGACCCCCGACTTGTTAAAATTTGCAAAAAATGGGTTTGCAGAAAAGTGACCAGATCCCAGCACTGCTTAGCCCAAACCTTTTGAAATTTTTACCCGATTTAAAAGTGGAATACCTCTCTGAATTTGTTGCTAAAATATCTATCTAGCTGCATTATTGGTTTATTTTCGAATTTTTGGTCAATATTTTGTAATTTTTTATGACCCCCGACCTGTCAAAATTTGCAAAAAAATGGGTTTGCAGAAAAGTGACCAGATCCCAGCACTGCTTATCCCATAACTTTTGAAATTTTTACCCGATTTAAAAGTGGAATGCCTCTCTGAATTTGTTATTAAAATATCTATCTAGCTACATCATTGGTTTATTTTCGAATTGTTGGTCAATGTTTCGTCATTTTTTATGACCCCCGACCTGTCAAAATTTGCAAAAAATGGGTTTGCAGAAAAGTGACCAGATCCCAGCACTGCTTATCCCATAACTTTTGAAATTTTTACCCGATTTAAAAGTGGAATACCTCTCTGAATTTGTTATTCGAATATCTATCTAGCTGCATTATTGGTTTATTTTCGAATTTTTGGTCAATATTTTGTAGTTTTTTATGACCCCCGACCTGTCAAAATTTGCAAAAAATGGGTTTGCAGAAAAGTGACCAGATCCCAGCACTGTTTATCCCATAACTTTTGAAATTTTTACCCGATTTAAAAGTGGAATACCTCTCTGAATTTGTTATTAAAATATCTATCTGGCTGCATTATTGGTTTATTTTCGAATTTTTGGTCAATATTTTGTAGTTTTTTATGACCCCCGACCTGTCAAAATTTGCAAAAAATGGGTTTGCAGAAAAGTGACCAGAACCCAGCACTGCTTAGCCCAAACTTTTGAAATTTTTACCCGATTTAAAAGTGGAATACCTCTCTGAATTTGTTATTAAAATATCTATCTAGCTACATCATTGGTTTATTTTCGAATTTTTGGTCAATGTTTCGTCATTTTTTATGACCCCCGACCTGTCAAAATTTGCAAAAAATGGGTTTGCAGAAAAGTGACCAGATCCCAGCACTGCTTAGCCCATAACTTTTGAAATTTTTACCCGATTTAAAAGTGGAATACCTCTCTGAATTTGTTGTTAAAATATCTATCTAGCTGCATTATTGGTTTATTTTCGAATTTTTGGTCAATATTTTGTAATTTTTTATGACCCCCGACCTGTCAAAATTTGCAAAAAATGGGTTTGCAGAAAAGTGACCAGAACCCAGCACTGCTTAGCCCATAACTTTTGAAATTTTTACCCGATTTAAAAGTGGAATACCTCTCTGAATTTGTTATTAAAATATCTTTCTAGCTACATCATTGGTTTATTTTCGAATTTTTGGTCAATGTTTCGTCATTTTTTATGACCCCCGACTTGTCAAAATTTGCAAAAAATGGGTTTGCAGAAAAGTGACCAGATCCCAGCACTGCTTAGCCCAAACTTTTGAAATTGGTCAATATTTTGTAGTTTTTTATGACCCCCGACCTGTCAAAATTTGCAAAAAATGGGTTTGCAGAAAAGTGACCAGATCCCAGCACTGCTTATCCCAAACCTTTTGAAATTTTTACCCGATTTAAAAGATGGAATACCTCTCTGAATTTGTTATTAAAATATCTATCTAGCTGCATCATTGGTTTATTTTCGAATTTTTGGTCAATATTTTGTAATTTTTTATGACCCCCGACCTGTCAAAATTTGCAAAAAATGGGTTTGCAGAAAAGTGACCAGATCCCAGCACTGCTTAGCCCAAACTTTTGAAATTTTTACCCGATTTAAAAGTGGAATACCTCTCTGAATTTGTTGCTAAAATATCTATCTAGCTGCATTATTGGTTTATTTTCGAATTTTTGGTCAATATTTTGTAATTTTTTATGACCCCCGACCTGTCAAAATTTGCAAAAAAATGGGTTTGCAGAAAAGTGACCAGATCCCAGCACTGCTTATCCCATAACTTTTGAAATTTTTACCCGATTTAAAAGTGGAATGCCTCTCTGAATTTGTTATTAAAATATCTATCTAGCTACATCATTGGTTTATTTTCGAATTGTTGGTCAATGTTTCGTCATTTTTTATGACCCCCGACCTGTCAAAATTTGCAAAAAATGGGTTTGCAGAAAAGTGACCAGATCCCAGCACTGCTTATCCCATAACTTTTGAAATTTTTACCCGATTTAAAAGTGGAATACCTCTCTGAATTTGTTATTCGAATATCTATCTAGCTGCATTATTGGTTTATTTTCGAATTTTTGGTCAATATTTTGTAGTTTTTTATGACCCCCGACCTGTCAAAATTTGCAAAAAATGGGTTTGCAGAAAAGTGACCAGATCCCAGCACTGTTTATCCCATAACTTTTGAAATTTTTACCCGATTTAAAAGTGGAATACCTCTCTGAATTTGTTATTAAAATATCTATCTGGCTGCATTATTGGTTTATTTTCGAATTTTTGGTCAATATTTTGTAGTTTTTTATGACCCCCGACCTGTCAAAATTTGCAAAAAATGGGTTTGCAGAAAAGTGACCAGAACCCAGCACTGCTTAGCCCAAACTTTTGAAATTTTTACCCGATTTAAAAGTGGAATACCTCTCTGAATTTGTTATTAAAATATCTATCTAGCTACATCATTGGTTTATTTTCGAATTTTTGGTCAATGTTTCGTCATTTTTTATGACCCTCGACCTGTCAAAATTTGCAAAAAATGGGTTTGCAGAAAAGTGACCAGATCCCAGCACTGCTTAGCCCATAACTTTTGAAATTTTTACCCGATTTAAAAGTGGAATACCTCTCTGAATTTGTTATTAAAATATCTATCTAGCTGCATCATTGGTTTATTTTCGAATTTTTGGTCAATATTTTGTAATTTTTTATGACCCCCGACCTGTCAAAATTTGCAAAAAATGGGTTTGCAGAAAAGTGACCAGAACCCAGCACTGCTTAGCCCATAACTTTTGAAATTTTTACCCGATTTAAAAGTGGAATACCTCTCTGAATTTGTTGTTAAAATATCTATCTAGCTGCATTATTGGTTTATTTTCGAATTTTTGGTCAATATTTTGTAGTTTTTTATGACCCCCGACTTGTTAAAATTTGCAAAAAATGGGTTTGCAGAAAAGTGACCAGATCCCAGCACTGCTTATCCCAAACCTTTTGAAATTTTTACCCGATTTAAAAGTGGAATACCTCTCTGAATTTGCTATTAAAATATCTATCTAGCTGCATTATTGGTTTATTTTCGAATTTTTGGTCAATATTTTGTAATTTTTTATGACCCCCGACCTGTCAAAATTTGCAAAAAATGGGTTTGCAGAAAAGTGACCAGAACCCAGCACTGCTTAGCCCAAACTTTTGAAATTTTTACCCGATTTAAAAGTGGAATACCTCTCTGAATTTGTTATTAAAATATCTATCTAGCTGCATTATTGGTTTATTTTCGAATTTTTGGTCAATATTTTGTAATTTTTTATGACCCCCGACCTGTCAAAATTTGCAAAAAATGGGTTTGCAGAAAAGTGACAAGATCCCAGCACTGCTTAGCCCAAACTTTTGAAATTTTTACCCGATTTAAAAGTGGAATACCTCTCTGAATTTGTTATTAAAATATCTATCTAGCTGCATTATTGGTTTATTTTCGAATTTTTGGTCAATATTTTGTAATTTTTTATGACCTCCGACCTGTCAAAATTTGCAAAAAAATGGGTTTGCAGAAAAGTGACCAGATCCCAGCACTGCTTATCCCATAACTTTTGAAATTTTTACCCGATTTAAAAGTGGAATGCCTCTCTGAATTTGTTATTAAAATATCTATCTAGCTACATCATTGGTTTATTTTCGAATTTTTGGTCAATGTTTCGTCATTTTTTATGACCCCCGACCTGTCAAAATTTGCAAAAAATGGGTTTGCAGAAAAGTGACCAGATCCCAGCACTGCTTAGCCCATAACTTTTGAAATTTTTACCCGATTTAAAAGTGGCATACCTCTCTGAATTTGTTATTCGAATATCTATCTAGCTGCATTATTGGTTTATTTTCGAATTTTTGGTCAATATTTTGTAATTTTTTATGACCCCCGACCTGTCAGAATTTGCAAAAAATGGGTTTGCAGAAAAGTGACCAGAACCCAGCACTGCTTATCCCATAACTTTTGAAATTTTTACCCGATTTAAAAGTGGAATACCTCTCTGAATTTGTTATTAAAATATCTATCTAGCTGCATTATTGGTTTATTTTCGAATTTTTGGTCAATATTTTGTAATTTTTTATGACCCCCGACCTGTCAAAATTTGCAAAAAATGGGTTTGCAGAAAAGTGACCAGATCCCAGCACTGCTTAGCCCATAACTTTTGAAATTTTTACCCGATTTAAAAGTGGAATACCTCTCTAAATTTTTTAATTAGAATATCTATCTAGCTGCATTATTGGTTTATTTTCGAATTTTTGGTCAATATTTTGTAGTTTTTTATGACCCCCGACTTGTCAAAATTTGCAAAAAATGGGTTTGCAGAAAAGTGACCAGATCCCAGCACTGCTTAGCCCAAACCTTTTGAAATTTTTACCCGATTTAAAAGTGGAATACCTCTCTGAATTTGCTATTAAAATATCTATCTAGCTGCATTATTGGTTTATTTTCGAATTTTTGGTCAATATTTTGTAATTTGTTTATGACCCCCGACCTGTCAAAATTTGCAAAAAAATGGGTTTGCAGAAAAGTGACCAGATCCCAGCACTGCTTATCCCATAACTTTTGAAATTTTTACCCGATTTAAAAGTGGAATACCTCTCTGAATTTGTTGTTAAAATATCTATCTAGCTGCATTATTGGTTTATTTTCGAATTTTTGGTCAATATTTTGTAATTTTTTATGACCTCCGACCTGTAAAAATTTGCAAAAAATGGGTTTGCAGAAAAGTGACAAGATCCCAGCACTGCTTAGCCCAAACTTTTGAAATTTTTACCCGATTTAAAAGTGGAATACCTCTCTGAATTTGTTGTTAAAATATCTATCTAGCTGCATTATTGGTTTATTTTCGAATTTTTGGTCAATATTTTGTAATTTGTTTATGACCCCCGACCTGTCAAAATTTGCAAAAAAATGGGTTTGCAGAAAAGTGACCAGATCCCAGCACTGCTTAGCCCAAACTTTTGAAATTTTTACCCGATTTAAAAGTGGAATACCTCTCTGAATTTGTTATTAAAATATCTATCTAGCTACATCATTGGTTTATTTTCGAATTTTTGGTCAATGTTTCGTCATTTTTTATGACCCCCGACCTGTCAAAATTTGCAAAAAATGGGTTTGCAGAAAAGTGACCAGATCCCAGCACTGCTTAGCCCAAACTTTTGAAATTTTTACCCGATTTAAAAGTGGAATACCTCTCTGAATTTGTTATTAAAATATCTATCTAGCTGCATTATTGGTTTAATTTCGAATTTTTGGTCAATATTTTGTAATTTTTTATGACCCCCGACCTGTCAAAATTTGCAAAAAATGGGTTTGCAGAAAAGTGACCAGATCCCAGCACTGCTTAGCCCATAACTTTTGAAATTTTTACCCGATTTAAAAGTGGCATACCTCTCTGAATTTGTTATTCGAATATCTATCTAGCTGCATTATTGGTTTATTTTCGAATTTTTTGGTCAATATTTTGTAATTTTTTATGACCCCCGACCTGTCAGAATTTGCAAAAAATGGGTTTGCAGAAAAGTGACCAGAACCCAGCACTGCTTATCCCATAACTTTTGAAATTTTTACCCGATTTAAAAGTGGAATACCTCTCTGAATTTGTTATTAAAATATCTATCTAGCTGCATTATTGGTTTATTTTCGAATTTTTGGTCAATATTTTGTAGTTTTTTATGACCCCCGACTTGTTAAAATTTGCAAAAAATGGGTTTGCAGAAAAGTGACCAGATCCCAGCACTGCTTATCCCAAACCTTTTGAAATTTTTACCCGATTTAAAAGTGGAATACCTCTCTGAATTTGCTATTAAAATATCTATCTAGCTGCATTATTGGTTTATTTTCGAATTTTTGGTCAATATTTTGTAATTTTTTATGACCCCCGACCTGTCAAAATTTGCAAAAAATGGGTTTGCAGAAAAGTGACCAGAACCCAGCACTGCTTAGCCCAAACTTTTGAAATTTTTACCCGATTTAAAAGTGGAATACCTCTCTGAATTTGTTATTAAAATATCTAACATATCTAGCTGCATTATTGGTTTATTTTCGAATTTTTGGTCAATATTTTGTAATTTTTTATGACCTCCGACCTGTAAAAATTTGCAAAAAATGGGTTTGCAGAAAAGTGACAAGATCCCAGCACTGCTTAGCCCATAACTTTTGAAATTTTTACCCGATTTAAAAGTGGAATACCTCTCTGAATTTGTTGTTAAAATATCTATCTAGCTGCATTATTGGTTTATTTTCGAATTTTTGGTCAATATTTTGTAATTTGTTTATGACCCCCGACCTGTCAAAATTTGCAAAAAATGGGTTTGCAGAAAAGTGACCAGATCCCAGCACTGCTTAGCCCAAACTTTTGAAATTTTTACCCGATTTCAAAGTGGAATACCTCTCTGAATTTGTTGTTAAAATATCTATCTAGCTGCATTATTGGTTTATTTTCGAATTTTTGGTCAATATTTTGTAATTTTTTATGACCCCCGACCTGTCAAAATTTGCAAAAAATGGGTTTGCAGAAAAGTGACCAGAACCCAGCACTGCTTAGCCCAAACTTTTGAAATTTTTACCCGATTTAAAAGTGGACTACCTCTCTGAATTTGTTATTAAAATATCTATCTAGCTGCATTATTGGTTTATTTTCGAATTTTTGGTCAATATTTTGTAATTTTTTATGACCCCCGACCTGTAAAAATTTGCAAAAAATGGGTTTGCAGAAAAGTGACAAGATCCCAGCACTGCTTAGCCCAAACTTTTGAAATTTTTACCCGATTTAAAAGTGGAATACCTCTCTGAATTTGTTGTTAAAATATCTATCTAGCTGCATTATTGGTTTATTTTCGAATTTTTGGTCAATATTTTGTAATTTGTTTATGACCCCCGACCTGTCAAAATTTGCAAAAAAATGGGTTTGCAGAAAAGTGACCAGATCCCAGCACTGCTTATCCCATAACTTTTGAAATTTTTACCCGATTTAAAAGTGGAATGCCTCTCTGAATTTGTTATTAAAATATCTATCTAGCTACATCATTGGTTTATTTTCGAATTTTTGGTCAATGTTTCGTAATTTTTTATGACCCCCGACCTGTCAAAATTTGCAAAAAATGGGTTTGCAGAAAAGTGACCAGATCCCAGCACTGCTTAGCCCAAACTTTTGAAATTTTTACCCGATTTAAAAGTGGAATACCTCTCTGAATTTGTTATTAAAATATCTATCTAGCTACATCATTGGTTTATTTTCGAATTTTTGGTCAATGTTTCGTCATTTTTTATGACCCCCGACCTGTCAAAATTTGCAAAAAATGGGTTTGCAGAAAAGTGACCAGATCCCAGCACTGCTTAGCCCAAACTTTTGAAATTTTTACCCGATTTAAAAGTGGAATACCTCTCTGAATTTGTTATTAAAATATCTATCTAGCTGCATTATTGGTTTAATTTCGAATTTTTGGTCAATATTTTGTAATTTTTTATGACCCCCGACCTGTCAAAATTTGCAAAAAATGGGTTTGCAGAAAAGTGACCAGATCCCAGCACTGCTTAGCCCATAACTTTTGAAATTTTTACCCGATTTAAAAGTGGCATACCTCTCTGAATTTGTTATTCGAATATCTATCTAGCTGCATTATTGGTTTATTTTCGAATTTTTGGTCAATATTTTGTAATTTTTTATGACCCCCGACCTGTCAGAATTTGCAAAAAATGGGTTTGCAGAAAAGTGACCAGAACCCAGCACTGCTTATCCCATAACTTTTGAAATTTTTACCCGATTTAAAAGTGGAATACCTCTCTGAATTTGTTATTAAAATATCTATCTAGCTGCATTATTGGTTTATTTTCGAATTTTTGGTCAATATTTTGTAGTTTTTTATGACCCCCGACTTGTTAAAATTTGCAAAAAATGGGTTTGCAGAAAAGTGACCAGATCCCAGCACTGCTTATCCCAAACCTTTTGAAATTTTTACCCGATTTAAAAGTGGAATACCTCTCTGAATTTGCTATTAAAATATCTATCTAGCTGCATTATTGGTTTATTTTCGAATTTTTGGTCAATATTTTGTAATTTTTTATGACCCCCGACCTGTCAAAATTTGCAAAAAATGGGTTTGCAGAAAAGTGACCAGAACCCAGCACTGCTTAGCCCAAACTTTTGAAATTTTTACCCGATTTAAAAGTGGAATACCTCTCTGAATTTGTTATTAAAATATCTAACATATCTAGCTGCATTATTGGTTTATTTTCGAATTTTTGGTCAATATTTTGTAATTTTTTATGACCTCCGACCTGTAAAAATTTGCAAAAAATGGGTTTGCAGAAAAGTGACAAGATCCCAGCACTGCTTAGCCCAAACTTTTGAAATTTTTACCCGATTTAAAAGTGGAATACCTCTCTGAATTTGTTGTTAAAATATCTATCTAGCTGCATTATTGGTTTATTTTCGAATTTTTGGTCAATATTTTGTAATTTGTTTATGACCCCCGACCTGTCAAAATTTGCAAAAAAATGGGTTTGCAGAAAAGTGACCAGATCCCAGCACTGCTTATCCCATAACTTTTGAAATTTTTACCCGATTTAAAAGTGGAATGCCTCTCTGAATTTGTTATTAAAATATCTATCTAGCTACATCATTGGTTTATTTTCGAATTTTTGGTCAATGTTTCGTAATTTTTTATGACCCCCGACCTGTCAAAATTTGCAAAAAATGGGTTTGCAGAAAAGTGACCAGATCCCAGCACTGCATAGCCCAAACTTTTGAAATTTTTACCCGATTTAAAAGTGGAATACCTCTCTGAATTTGTTATTAAAATATCTATCTAGCTGCATTATTGGTTTAATTTCGAATTTTTGGTCAATATTTTGTAATTTTTTATGACCCCCGACCTGTCAAAATTTGCAAAAAATGGGTTTGCAGAAAAGTGACCAGATCCCAGCACTGCTTAGCCCAAACTTTTGAAATTTTTACCCGATTTCAAAGTGGAATACCTCTCTGAATTTGTTGTTAAAATATCTATCTAGCTGCATTATTGGTTTATTTTCGAATTTTTGGTCAATATTTTGTAATTTTTTATGACCCCCGACCTGTCAAAATTTGCAAAAAATGGGTTTGCAGAAAAGTGACCAGAACCCAGCACTGCTTAGCCCAAACTTTTGAAATTTTTACCCGATTTAAAAGTGGACTACCTCTCTGAATTTGTTGTTAAAATATCTATCTAGCTGCATTATTGGTTTATTTTCGAATTTTTGGTCAATATTTTGTAATTTTTTATGACCCCCGACCTGTAAAAATTTGCAAAAAATGGGTTTGCAGAAAAGTGACAAGATCCCAGCACTGCTTAGCCCAAACTTTTGAAATTTTTACCCGATTTAAAAGTGGAATACCTCTCTGAATTTGTTGTTAAAATATCTATCTAGCTGCATTATTGGTTTATTTTCGAATTTTTGGTCAATATTTTGTAATTTGTTTATGACCCCCGACCTGTCAAAATTTGCAAAAAAATGGGTTTGCAGAAAAGTGACCAGATCCCAGCACTGCTTATCCCATAACTTTTGAAATTTTTACCCGATTTAAAAGTGGAATGCCTCTCTGAATTTGTTATTAAAATATCTATCTAGCTACATCATTGGTTTATTTTCGAATTTTTGGTCAATGTTTCGTAATTTTTTATGACCCCCGACCTGTCAAAATTTGCAAAAAATGGGTTTGCAGAAAAGTGACCAGATCCCAGCACTGCTTAGCCCAAACTTTTGAAATTTTTACCCGATTTAAAAGTGGAATACCTCTCTGAATTTGTTATTAAAATATCTATCTAGCTGCATTATTGGTTTAATTTCGAATTTTTGGTCAATATTTTGTAATTTTTTATGACCCCCGACCTGTCAAAATTTGCAAAAAATGGGTTTGCAGAAAAGTGACCAGATCCCAGCACTGCTTAGCCCAAACTTTTGAAATTTTTACCCGATTTAAAAGTGGAATACCTCTCTGAATTTGTTGTTAAAATATCTATCTAGCTGCATTATTGGTTTATTTTCGAATTTTTGGTCAATATTTTGTAATTTTTTATGACCCCCGACCTGTCAAAATTTGCAAAAAATGGGTTTGCAGAAAAGTGACCAGATCCCAGCACTGCTTAGCCCAAACTTTTGAAATTTTTACCCGATTTAAAAGTGGAATACCTCTCTGAATTTGTTGTTAAAATATCTATCTAGCTGCATTATTGGTTTATTTTCGAATTTTTGGTCAATATTTTGTAATTTTTTATGACCCCCGACCTGTCAAAATTTGCAAAAAAAATGGGTTTGCAGAAAAGTGACCAGATCCAGGCACTGCTTATCCCATAACTTTTGAAATTTTTACCCGATTTAAAAGTGGAATACCTCTCTGAATTTGTTATTTGAATATCTATCTAGCTGCATTATTGGTTTATTTTCGAATTTTTGGTTGATATTTTGTAATTTTTTATGACCCCCGACCTGTCAAAATTTGCAAAAAAAATGGGTTTGCAGAGAAGTGACCAGATCCCAGCACTGCTTAGCCCATAACTTTTGAAATTTTTACCCGATTTAAAAGTGGAATGCCTCTCTGAATTTGTTATTAAAATGTCTATCTAGCTACATCATTGGTTGATTTTCGAATTTTTGGTCAATGTTTCGTCATTTTTTATGACCCCCGACCTGTCAAAATTTGCAAAAAATGGGTTTGCAGAAAAGTGACCAGATCCCAGCACTGCTTAGCCCAAACTTTTGAAATTTTTACCCGATTTAAAAGTGGAATACCTCTCTGAACTTGTTATTCGAATATCTATCTAGCTGCATTATTGGTTTATTTTCGAATTTTTGGTCAATATTTTGTAGTTTTTTATGACCCCCGACCTGTCAAAATTTGCAAAAAAAATGGGTTTGCAGAAAAGTGACCAGATCCCAGCACTGCTTAGCCCAAACTTTTGAAATTTTTACCCGATTTAAAAGTGGAATACCTCTCTGAATTTGTTGTTAAAATATCTATTTAGCTGCATTATTGGTTTATTTTCGAATTTTTGGTTGATATTTTGTAGTTTTTTATGACCCCCGACCTGTCAAAATTTGCAAAAAAAGGGTTTGCAGAAAAGTGACCAGATCCCAGCACTGCTTATCCCAAACCTTTTGAAATTTTTACCCGATTTAAAAGTGGAATACCTCTCTGAATTTGTTGTTAAAATATCTATTTAGCTGCATCATTAGTTTATTTTCGAATTTGTTAAAATTTGCAAAAAATGGGTTCGCAGAAAAGTGACCAGATCCCAGCACTGCTTAGCCCATAACTTTTGAAATTTTTACCCGATTTAAAAGTGAAATACCTCTCTGATTTTGTTATTAAAATATCTATCTAGCTGCATTATTGGTTTATTTTCGAATTTTTGGTTGATATTTTGTAGTTTTTTATGACCCCCGACCTGTCAAAATTTGCAAAAAATGAGTTTGCAGAAAAGTGACCAGATCCCAGCACTGCTTATCCCAAACCTTTTGAAATTTTTACCCGATTTAAAAGTGGAATACCTCTCTGAATTTGCTATTAAAATATCTATCTAGCTGCATTATTGGTTTTTTTTTTCGAATTTTTGGTCAATATTTTGTAGTTTTTTATGACCCCCGACATGTCAAAATTTGCAAAAAATGGGTTTGCAGAAAAGTGACCAGATCCCAGCACTGCTTATCCCAAACCTTTTGAAATTTTTACCCGATTTAAAAGTGGAATACCTCTCTGAATTTGCTATTAAAATATCTATCTAGCTGCATTATTGGTTTATTTTCGAATTTTTGGTCAATATTTTGTAATTTTTTATGACCCCCGAACTGTCAAAATTTGCAAAAAAATGGGTTTGCAGAAAAGTGACCAGATACCAGCACTGCTTATCCCATAACTTTTGAAATTTTTACCCGATTTAAAAGTGGAATACCTCTCTGAATTTGTTATTAGAATATCTATCTAGCTGCATTATTGGTTTATTTTCGAATTTTTGGTCAATATTTTGTAGTTTTTTATGACCCCCGACCTGTAAAAATTTGCAAAAAATGGGTTTGCAGAAAAGTGACCAGATCCCAGCACTGCTTAGCCAATAACTTTTGAAATTTTTTCCCGATTTAAAAGTGGAATACCTCTCTGAATTTGTTATTAAAATATCTATCTAGCTGCATCATTAGTTTATTTTCGAATTTGTTAAAATTTGCAAAAAATGGGTTCGCAGAAAAGTGACCAGATCCCAGCACTGCTTAGCCCATAACTTTTGAAATTTTTACCCGATTTAAAAGTGAAATACCTCTCTGATTTTGTTATTAAAATATCTATCTAGCTGCATCATTGGTTTATTTTCGAATTTTTGGTCAATATTTTGTAGTTTTTTATAACCCCCGACCTGTCAAAATTTGCAAAAAATGGGTTTGCAGAAAAGTGACAAGATCCCAGCACTGCTTAGCCCAAACTTTTGAAATTTTTACCCGATTTAAAAGTGCAATACCTCTCTGAATTTGTTGTTAAAATATCTATCTAGCTGCATTATTGGTTTATTTTCGAATTTTTGGTTGATATTTTGTAATTTTTTATGACCCCCGACCTGTCAAAATTTGCAAAAAATGGGTTTGCAGAAAAGTGACCAGATCCCAGCACTGCTTATCCCATAACTTTTGAAATTTTTACCCGATTTAAAAGTGGAATACCTCTCTGAATTTGTTATTAAAATATCTATCTAGCTGCATTATTGGTTTATTTTCGAATTTTTGGTCAATATTTTGTAATTTTTTATGACCCCCGACCTGTCAAAATTTGCAAAAAATGGGTTTGCAGAAAAGTGACCAGATCCCAGCACTGCTTAGCCCATAACTTTTGAAATTTTTACCCGATTTAAAAGTGGAATACCTCTCTGAATTTGTTATTAGAATATCTATCTAGCTGCATTATTGGTTTATTTTCGAATTTTTGGTCAATATTTTGTAGTTTTTTATGACCCCCGACCTGTCAAAATTTGCAAAAAATGGGTTTGCAGAAAAGTGACAAGATCCCAGCACTGCTTAGCCCATAACTTTTGAAATTTTTACCCGATTTAAAAGTGGAATACCTCTCTGAATTTGTTATTAAAATATCTATCTAGCTGCATTATTGGTTTATTTTCGAATTTTTGGTCAATATTTTGTAATTTTTTATGACCCCCGACCTGTCAAAATTTGCAAAAAATGGGTTTGCAGAAAAGTGACAAGATCCCAGCACGGCTTAGCCCATAACTTTTGAAATGTTTACCCGATTTAAAAGAGGAATACCTCTCTGAATTTGTTATTAAAATATCTATCTAGCTGCATTATTGGTTTATTTTCGAATTTTTGGTCAATATTTTGTAATTTTTTATGACCCCCAACATGTCAAAATTTCCAAAAATGGGTTTGCAGAAAAGTGACAAGATCCCAGCACTGCTTAGCCCATAACTTTTGAAATTTTTACCCGATTTAAAAGTGAAATACCTCTCTGAATTTGTTATTAAAATATCTATCTAGCTGCATCATTAGTTTATTTTCGAATTTGTTAAAATTTGCAAAAAATGGGTTCGCAGAAAAGTGACCAGATCCCAGCACTGCTTAGCCCATAACTTTTGAAATTTTTACCCGATTTAAAAGTGAAATACCTCTCTGATTTTGTTATTAAAATATCTATCTAGCTGCATCATTGGTTTATTTTCGAATTTTTGGTCAATATTTTGTAGTTTTTTAAAACCCCCGACCTGTCAAAATTTGCAAAAAATGGGTTTGCAGAAAAGTGACAAGATCCCAGCACTGCTTAGCCCAAACTTTTGAAATTTTTACCCGACTTAAAAGTGGAATACCTCTCTGAATTTGTTGTTAAAATATCTATCTAGCTGCATTATTGGTTTATTTTCGAATTTTTGGTCAATGTTTCGTCATTTTTTATGACCCCCGACCTGTCAAAATTTGCAAAAAATGGGTTTGCAGAAAAGTGACCAGAACCCAGCACTGCTTAGCCCATAACTTTTGAAATTTTTACCCGACTTAAAAGTGGAATACCTCTCTGAATTTGTTATTTAAATATCTATCTAGCTGCATTATTGGTTTATTTTCGAATTTTTGGTCAATATTTTGTAGTTTTTTATGACCCCCGACCTGTCAAAATTTGCAAAAAATGGGTTTGCAGAAAAGTGACAAGATCCCAGCACTGCTTAGCCCAAACTTTTGAAATTTTTACCCGATTTAAAAGTGGAATACCTCTCTGAATTTGCTATTAAAATATCTATCTAGCTGCATTATTGGTTTATTTTCGAATTTTTGGTCAATATTTTGTAATTTTTTATGACCCCCGACCTGTCAAAATTTGCAAAAAATGGGTTTGCAGAAAAGTGACAAGATCCCAGCACTGCTTAGCCCAAACTTTTGAAATTTTTACCCGATTTAAAAGTGGAATACCTCTCTGAATTTTGTTATTAGAATATCTATCTAGCTGCATTATTGGTTTATTTTCGAATTTTTGGTCAATATTTTGTAGTTTTTTATGACCCCCGACTTGTTAAAATTTGCAAAAAATGGGCTTGCAGAAAAGTGACAAGATCCCAGCACTGCTAAGCCCAAACTTTTGAAATTTTTACCCGATTTAAAAGGGGAATACCTCTCTGAATTTGTTGTTAAAATTTCTATCTAGCTACATTATTGGTTTATTTTCGAATTTTTGGTTGATATTTTGTAATTTTTTATGACCCCCGACCTGTCAAAATTTGCAAAAAATGGGTTTGCAGAAAAGTGACCAGATCCCAGCACTGCTTATCCGATAACTTTTGAAATTTTTACCCGATTTAAAAGTGGAATACCTCTCTGAATTTGTTATTAAAATATCTATCCAGCTGCATTATTGGTTTATTTTCGAATTTTTGGTCAATATTTTGTAGTTTTTTATGACCCCCGACCTGTCAAAATTTGCGAAAAATGGGTTTGCAGAAAAGAGACCAGATCCCAGCACTGCTTAACCTTTTGAAATGTTTACCCGATTTAAAAGTGGAATATCTCTCTGAATTTGTTATTAAAATATCTATTTACCTGCATTATTGGTTTATTTTCGAATTTTTGGTCAATATTTTGTAATTTTTTATGACCCCCGACCTGTCAAAATTTGCAAAAAATGGGTTTGCAGAAAAGTGACCAGATCCCAGCACTGCTTAGCCCAAACTTTTGAAATTTTTACCCGATTTAAAAGTGGAATACCTCTCTGAATTTTTTGTTAAAATATCTATCTAGCTGCATTATTGGTTTATTTTCGAATTTTTGGTTGATATTTTGTAATTTTTTATGACCCCCGACCTGTCAAAATTTGCAAAAAATGGGTTTGCAGAAAAGTGACCAGATCCCAGCACTGCTTATCCCATAACTTTTGAAATTTTTACCCGATTTAAAAGTGGAATACCTCTCTGAATTTGTTATTAGAATATCTATCTAGCTGCATTATTGGTTTATTTTCGAATTTTTGGTCAATATTTTGTAGTTTTTTATGACCCCCGACCTGTCAAAATTTGCAAAAAATGGGTTTGCAGAAAAGTGACCAGATCCCAGCACTGATTATCCCATAACTTTTGAAATTTTTACCCGATTTAAAAGTGGAATACCTCTCTGAATTTGTTATTCGAATATCTATCTAGCTGCATTATTGGTTTATTTTCGAATTTTTGGTCAATATTTTGTAATTTTTTATGACCCCCGACCTTTCAAAATTTGCAAAAAATGGGTTTGCAGAAAAGTGACCAGATCCCAGCACTGCTTATCCCATAACTTTTGAAATTTTTACCCGATTTAAAAGTGGAATACCTCTCTGAATTTGTTATTAGAATATCTATCTAGCTGCATTATTGGTTTATTTTCGAATTTTTGGTCAATATTTTGTAATTTTTTATGACCCCCGACCTGTCAAAATTTGCAAAAAATGGGTTTGCAGAAAAGTGACCTGATCCCAGCACTGCTTAGCCCATAACTTTTCAAATTTTTACCCGACTTTAAAGTGGAATACCTCTCTGAGTTTGTTATTAAAATATCTATCTAGCTGCATTATTGGTTTATTTTCGAATTTTTGGTCAATATTTTGTAATTTTTTATGACCCCCGACCTGTCAAAATTTGCAAAAAATGGGTTTCCAGAAAAGTGACAAGATCCCAGCACTGCTTAGCCCAAACTTTTGAAATTTTTACCCGATTTAAAAGTGGAATACCTCTCTGAATTTGTTGTTAAAATATCTATCTAGCTACATCATTCGTTTATTTTCGAAATTTTTGGTTGATATTTTGTAATTTTTTATGACCCCCGACCTGTCAAAATTTGCAAAAAATGGGTTTGCAGAAAAGAGACCAGATCCCAGCACTGCTTAACCTTTTGAAATGTTTACCCGATTTAAAAGTGGAATATCTCTCTGAATTTGTTATTAAAATATCTATCTAGCTGCATTATTGGTTTATTTTCGAATTTTTGGTCAATATTTTGTAATTTTTTATGACCCCCGACCTGTTAAAATTTGCAAAAAATGGGTTTGCAGAAAAGTGACAAGATCCCAGCACTGCTTAGCCCAAACTTTTGAAATTTTTACCCGATTTAAAAGTGGAATACCTCTCTGAATTTGTTATTAAAATATCTATCTAGCTGCATTATTGGTTTATTTTCGAATTTTTGGTCAATGTTTCGTCATTTTTTATGACCCCCGCCCTGTCAAAATTTGCAAAAAATGGGTTTGCAGAAAAGAGACCAGATCCCAGCACTGCTTAACCCTTTGAAATGTTTACCCGATTTAAAAGTGGAATACCTCTCTGAGTTTGTTATTAAAATATCTATCTAGCTGCATTATTGGTTTATTTTCGAATTTTTGGTCAATATTTTGTAGTTTTTTATGACCCCCGACTTGTTAAAATTTGCAAAAAATGGTCTTGCAGAAAAGTGACAAGATCCCAGCACTGCTTAGCCCATAACTTTTGAAATTTTTACCCGATTTAAAAGTGGAATACCTCTCTGAATTTGTTATTAAAATATCTATCTAGCTGCATTATTGGTTTATTTTTTGAATTTTTGGTCAATATTTTGTAATTTTTTATGACCCCCGACCTGTCAAAATTTGCAAAAAATGGGTTTGCAGAAAAGTGACCAGATCCCAGCACTGCTTATCCCATAACTTTTGAAATTTTTACCCGATTTAAAAGTGGAATACCTCTCTGAATTTGTTATTTGAATATCTATCTAGCTGCATTATTGGTTTATTTTCGAATTTTTGGTCAATGTTTCGTCATTTTTTATGACCCCCGACCTGTCAAAATTTGCAAAAAATGGGTTTCCAGAAAAGTGACCAGATCCCAGCACTGCTTAGCCCATAACTTTTGAAATTTTTACCCGACTTAAAAGTGGAATACCTCTCTGAATTTGTTATTAAAATATCTATCTAGCTGCATTATTGGTTTATTTTCGAATTTTTGGTCAATATTTTGTAGTTTTTTATGACCCCCGACTTGTCAAAATTTGCAAAAAATGGGTTTGCAGAAAAGAGACCAGATCCCAGCACTGCTTAACCTTTTGAAATGTTTACCCGATTTAAAAGTGGAATATCTCTCTGAATTTGTTATTAAAATATCTATCTAGCTGCATTATTGATTTATTTTCGAATTTTTGGTTGATATTTTGTAATTTTTTATGACCCCCGACCTGTCAAAATTTGCAAAAAATGGGTTTCCAGAAAAGTGACCAGATCCCAGCACTGCTTATCCCATAACTTTTGAAATTTTTACCCGATTTAAAAGTGGAATACCTCTCTGAATTTTGTTATTAGAATATCTATCTAGCTGTATTATTGGTTTATTTTCGAATTTTTGGTCAATGTTTCGTCATTTTTTATGACCCCCGACCTGTCAAAATTTGCGAAAAATGGGTTTGCAGAAAAGTGACCAGAACCCAGCACTGCTTAGCCCATAACTTTTGAAATTTTTACCCGACTTAAAAGTGGAATACCTCTCTGAATTTGTTATTAAAATATCTATCTAGCTGCATTATTGGTTTATTTTCGAATTTTTGGTCAATATTTTGTAGTTTTTTATGACCCCCGACTTGTTAAAATTTGCAAAAAATGGGCTTGCAGAAAAGTGACAAGATCCCAGCACTGCTTAGCCCAAACTTTTGAAATTTTTACCCGATTTAAAAGGGGAATACCTCTCTGAATTTGTTGTTAAAATTTCTATCTAGCTACATTATTGGTTTATTTTCGAATTTTTGGTTGATATTTTGTAATTTTTTATGACCCCCGACCTGTCAAAATTTGCAAAAAATGGGTTTGCAGAAAAGTGACCAGATCCCAGCACTGCTTATCCGATAACTTTTGAAATTTTTACCCGATTTAAAAGTGGAATACCTCTCTGAATTTGTTATTAAAATATCTATCTAGCTGCATTATTGGTTTATTTTCGAATTTTTGGTCAATATTTTGTAGTTTTTTATGACCCCCGACTTGTAAAAATTTGCAAAAAATGGGTTTGCAGAAAAGTGACCAGATCCCAGCACTGCTTAGCCCAAACTTTTGAAATTTTTACCCGATTTAAAAGTGGAATACCTCTCTGAATTTGTTATTAAAATATCTATCTAGCTGCATTATTGGTTTATTTTCGAATTTTTGGTCAATGTTTCGTCATTTTTTATGACCCCCGACCTGTCAAAATTTGCAAAAAATGGGTTTGCAGAAAAGTGACAAGATCCCAGCACTGCTTAGCCCAAACTTTTGAAATTTTTACCCGATTTAAAAGTGGAATACCTCTCTGAATTTGTTGTTAAAATATCTATCTAGCTACATTATTGGTTTATTTTCGAATTTTTGGTTGATATTTTGTAATTTTTTATGACCCCCGACCTGTCAAAATTTGCAAAAAATGGGTTTGCAGAAAAGTGACCAGATCCCAGCACTGCTTATCCCATAACTTTTGAAATTTTTACCCGATTTAAAAGTGGAATGCCTCTCTGAATTTGTTATTAAAATATCTATCTAGCTGCATTATTGGTTTATTTTCGAATTTTTGGTCAATATTTTGTAGTTTTTTATGACCCCCGACTTGTTAAAATTTGCAAAAAATGGGTTTGCAGAAAAGTGACCAGATCCCAGCACTGCTTAGCCCAAACTTTTGAAATTTTTACCCGATTTAAAAGTGAAATACCTCTCTGAATTTGTTATTAAAATATCTATCTAGCTGCATTATTGGTTTATTTTCGAATTTTTGGTCAATATTTTGTAATTTTTTATGACCCCCGACCTGTCAAAATTTGCGAAAAATGGGTTTGCAGAAAAGAGACCAGATCCCAGCACTGCTTAACCTTTTGAAATGTTTACCCGATTTAAAAGTGGAATACCTCTCTGAATTTGTTATTAAAATATCTATCTAGCTGCATTATTGGTTTATTTTCGAATTTTTGGTCAATATTTTGTAGTTTTTTATGACCCCCGACTTGTTAAAATTTGCAAAAAATGGGCTTGCAGAAAAGTGACAAGATCCCAGCACTGCTTAGCCCAAACTTTTGAAATTTTTACCCGATTTAAAAGTGGAATACCTCTCAGAATTTGTTGTTAAAATATCTATCTAGCTACATTATTGGTTTATTTTCGAATTTTTGGTTGATATTTTGTAATTTTTTATGACCCCCGACCTGTCAAAATTTGCAAAAAATGGGTTTGCAGAAAAGTGACCAGATCCCAGCACTGCTTAGCCCAAACTTTTGAAATTTTTACCCGATTTAAAAGTGAAATACCTCTCTGAATTTGTTATTAAAATATCTATCTAGCTGCATCATTGGTTTATTTTCGAATTTTTGGTCAATATTTTGTAGTTTTTTATGACCCCCGACCTGTCCAAATTTGCAAAAAATGAGTTTGCAGAAAAGTGACCAGATCCCAGCACTGCTTAGCCCATAACTTTTGAAATTTTTACCCGATTTAAAAGTGGAATACCTCTCTGAATTTGTTATTAAAATATCTATCTAGCTGCATTATTGGTTTATTTTCAAATTTTTGGTCAATACTTTGCAGTTTTTTATGACCCCCGACCTGTCAAAATTTGCAAAAAATGGGTTTGCAGAAAAGTGACCAGATCCCAGCACTGCTTAGCCCAAACTTTTGAAATTTTTACCCGATTTAAAAGTGGAATACCTCTCTGAATTTGTTATTAAAATATCTATCTAGCTGCATTATTGGTTTATTTTCGAATTTTTGGTCAATACTTTGTAGTTTTTTATGACCCCCGACCTGTCAAAATTTGCAAAAAATGGGTTTGCAGAAAAGTGACCAGATCCCAGCACTGCTTAGCCCAAACTTTTGAAATTTTTACCCGATTTAAAAGTGGAATACCTCTCTGAATTTGTTATTAAAATATCTATCTAGCTGCATTATTGGTTTATTTTCGAATTTTTGGTCAATATTTTGTAATTTTTTATGACCCCCGACCTGTCAAAATTTGCGAAAAATGGGTTTGCAGAAAAGAGACCAGATCCCAGCACTGCTTAACCTTTTGAAATGTTTACCCGATTTAAAAGTGGAATACCTCTCTGAATTTGTTATTAAAATATCTATCTAGCTGCATTATTGGTTTATTTTCGAATTTTTGGTCAATATTTTGTAGTTTTTTATGACCCCCGACTTGTTAAAATTTGCAAAAAATGGGTTTGCAGAAAAGTGACAAGATCCCAGCACTGCTTAGCCCAAACTTTTGAAATTTTTAAAAGTGATTTAAAAGTGGAATACCTCTCTGAATTTGTTATTAAAATATCTATCTAGCTGCATTATTGGTTTATTTTCGAATTTTTGGTCAATATTTTGTAATTTTTTATGACCCCCGACATGTCAAAATTTGCAAAAAATGGGTTTGCAGAAAAGTGACAAGATCCCAGCACTGCTTAACCCAAACTTTTGAAATTTTTACCCGATTTAAAAGTGGAATACCTCTCTGAATTTGTTATTAAAATATCTATCTAGCTGCATTATTGGTTTATTTTCGAATTTTTGGTCAATATTTTGTAATTTTTTATGACCCCCAACCTGTCAAAATTTGCAAAAATGGGTTTGCAGAAAAGTGACAAGATCCCAGCACTGCTTAGCCCAAACTTTTGAAATTTTTACCCGATTTAAAAGTGGAATACCTCTCTGAATTTGTTGTTAAAATATCTATCTAGCTGCATTATTGGTTTATTTTCGAATTTTTGGTCAATATTTTGTAATTTTTTATGACCCCCGACCTGTCAAAATTTGCAAAAATGGGTTTGCAGAAAAGTGACCAGATCCCAGCACTGCTTAGCCCAAACTTTTGAAATTTTTACCCGATTTAAAAGTGGAATACCTCTCTGAATTTGTTGTTAAAATATCTATCTAGCTGCATTATTGGTTTATTTTCGAATTTTTGGTCAATATTTTGTAATTTTTTATAACCCCCGACCTGTCAAAATTTGCAAAAAATGGGTTTGCAGAAAAGAGACCAGATCCCAGCACTGCTTAGCCCATAACTTTTGAAATTTTTACCCGATTTAAAAGTGGAATACCTCTCTGAATTTGTTATTAGAATATCTATCTGGCTGCATTATTGTTTTTTTTGATATTTTGTAATTTTTTATGACCCCCGACATGTCAAAATTTGCAAAAAATGGGTTTGCAGAAAAGTGACCAGATCCCAGCACTGCTTAGCCCAAACTTTTGAAATTTTTACCCGATTTAAAAGTGGAATACCTCTCTGAATTTGTTATTAAAATATCTATCTAGCTGCATTATTGGTTTATTTTCGAATTTTTGGTCAATATTTTGTAGTTTTTTATGACCCCCAACCTGTCAAAATTTGCAAAAATGGGTTTGCAAAAAAGTGACCAGAACCCAGCACTGCTTAGCCCAAACTTTTGAAATTTTTACCCGACTTAAAAGTGGAATACCTCTCTGAATTTGTTGTTAAAATATCTATCTAGCTGCATTATTGGTTTATTTTCGAATTTTTGGTCAATATTTTGTAATTTTTTATGACCCCCGACCTGTCAAAATTTGCAAAAAATGGGTTTGCAGAAAAGAAACCAGATCCCAGCACTGCTTATCCCATAACTTTTGAAATTTTTACCCGACTTAAAAGTGGAATACCTCTCTGAATTTGTTATTTAAATATCTATCTAGCTGCATTATTGGTTTATTTTCGAATTTTTGGTCAATATTTTGTAGTTTTTTATGACCCCCGACCTGTCAAAATTTGCAAAAAATGGGTTTGCAGAAAAGTGACAAGATCCCAGCACTGCTTAGCCCAAACTTTTGAAATTTTTACCCGATTTAAAAGTGGAATACCTCTCTGAATTTGTTGTTAAAATATCTATCTAGCTGCATTATTGGTTTATTTTCGAATTTTTGGTCAATATTTTGTAGTTTTTTATGACCCCCAACCTGTCAAAATTTGCAAAAATGGGTTTGCAGAAAAGTGACAAGATCCCAGCACTGCTTAGCCCAAACTTTTGAAATTTTTACCCGATTTAAAAGTGGAATACCTCTCTGAATTTGTTGTTAAAATATCTATCTAGCTGCATTATTGGTTTATTTTCGAATTTTTGGTCAATATTTTGTAATTTTTTATGACCCCCGACCTGTCAAAATTTGCAAAAATGGGTTTGCAGAAAAGTGACAAGATCCCAGCACTGCTTAGCCCAAACTTTTGAAATTTTTACCCGATTTAAAAGTGGAATACCTCTCTGAATTTGTTATTAAAATATCTATCTAGCTGCATTATTGGTTTATTTTCGAATTTTTGGTCAATATTTTGTAATTTTTTATGACCCCCGACCTGTCAAAATTTGCAAAAAATGGGTTTGCAGAAAAGAGACCAGATCCCAGCACTGCTTAGCCCATAACTTTTGAAATTTTTACCCCACTTAAAAGTGGAATACCTCTCTGAATTTGTTTTTAAATATCTATCTAGCTGCATTTTTGGTTTATTTTCGAATTTTTGGTCAATATTTTGTAATTTTTTATGACCCCCGACCTGTCAAAATTTGCAAAAAATGGGTTTGCAGAAAAGTGACCAGATCCCAGCACTGCTTAGCCCATAACTTTTGAAATTTTTACCCGATTTAAAAGTGGAATACCTCTCTGAATTTGTTATTAAAATATCTATCTAGCAGCATTATTGGTTTATTTTCGAATTTTTGGTCAATATTTTGTAATTTTTTATGACCTCCGACCTGTCAAAATTTGCAAAAAATGGGTTTCCAGAAAAGTGACCAGATCCCAGCACTGCTTAGCCCAAACTTTTGAAATTTTTACCCGATTTAAAAGAGGAATACCTCTCTGAATTTGTTATTAAAATATCTATCTAGCTGCATTATTGGTTTATTTTCGAATTTTTGGTCAATATTTTGTAATTTTTTATGACCCCCGACATGTCAAAATTTGCAAAAAATGGGTTTGCAGAAAAGTGACCAGATCCCACCACTGCTTAGCCCAAACTTTTGAAATTTTTACCCGATTTAAAAGTGGAATACCTCTCTGAATTTGTTGTTAAAATATCTATCTAGCTGCATTATTGGTTTATTTTCGAATTCTTGGTCAATATTTTGTAGTTTTTTATGACCCCCGACTTGTTAAAATTTGCAAAAAATGGGTTTGCAGAAAAGTGACAAGATCCCAGCACTGCTTAGCCCAAACTTTTGAAATTTTTACCCGATTTAAAAGTGGAATACCTCTCTGAATTTGTTGTTAAAATATCTATCTAGCTGCATTATTGGTTTATTTTCGAATTTTTGGTTGATATTTTGTAATTTTTTATGACCCCCGACCTGTCAAAATTTGCAAAAAATGGGTTTGCAGAAAAGTGACCAGATCCCAGCACTGCTTATCCCATAACTTTTGAAATTTTTACCCGACTTAAAAGTGGAATACCTCTCTGAATTTGTTATTTAAATATCTATCTAGCTGCATTATTGGTTTATTTTCGAATTTTTGGTCAATATTTTGTAATTTTTTTATGACCCCCGACCTGTCAAAATTTGCAAAAAATGGGTTTGCAGAAAAGTGACCAGATCCCAGCACTGCTTAGCCCATAACTTTTGAAATTTTTACCCGATTTAAAAGTGGAATACCTCTCTGAATTTGTTATTAAAATATCTATCTAGCTGCATTATTGGTTTATTTTCGAATTTTTGGTCAATATTTTGTAATTTTTTATGACCCCCGACCTGTCAAAATTTGCAAAAAATGGGTTTGCAGAAAAGTGACCAGATCCCAGCACTGCTTAGCCCATAACTTTTGAAATTTTTACCCGATTTAAAAGTGGAATACCTCTCTGAATTTGTTGTTAAAATATCTATCTAGCTGCATTATTGGTTTATTTTCGAATTTTTGGTCAATATTTTGTAATTTTTTATGACCCCCGACCTGTCAAAATTTGCAAAAATGGGTTTGCAGAAAAGTGACAAGATCCCAGCACTGCTTAGCCCAAACTTTTGAAATTTTTACCCGATTTAAAAGTGGAATACCTCTCTGAATTTGTTATTAAAATATCTATCTAGCTGCATTATTGGTTTATTTTCGAATTTTTGGTCAATATTTTGTAATTTTTTATGACCCCCGACCTGTCAAAATTTGCAAAAAATGGGTTTGCAGAAAAGAGACCAGATCCCAGCACTGCTTAGCCCATAACTTTTGAAATTTTTACCCCACTTAAAAGTGGAATACCTCTCTGAATTTGTTATTTAAATATCTATCTAGCTGCATTATTGGTTTATTTTCGAATTTTTGGTCAATATTTTGTAATTTTTTTATGACCCCCGACCTGTCAAAATTTGCAAAAAATGGGTTTGCAGAAAAGTGACCAGATCCCAGCACTGCTTAGCCCATAACTTTTGAAATTTTTACCCGATTTAAAAGTGGAATACTCTGAATTTGTTATTTGAATATCTATCTAGCAGCATTATTGGTTTATTTTCGAATTTTTGGTCAATATTTTGTAATTTTTTATGACCTCCGACCTGTCAAAATTTGCAAAAAATGGGTTTCCAGAAAAGTGACCAGATCCCAGCACTGCTTAGCCCAAACTTTTGAAATTTTTACCCGATTTAAAAGTGGAATACCTCTCTGAATTTGTTATTAAAATATCTATCTAGCTGCATTATTGGTTTATTTTCGAATTTTTGGTCAATATTTTGTAATTTTTTATGACCCCCGACCTGTCAAAATTTGCAAAAAATGGGTTTGCAGAAAAGTGACAAGATCCCAGCACTGCTTAGCCCAAACTTTTGAAATTTTTACCCGATTTAAAAGTGGAATACCTCTCTGAATTTGTTGTTAAAATATCTATCTAGCTGCATTATTGGTTTATTTTCGAATTCTTGGTCAATATTTTGTAGTTTTTTATGACCCCCGACTTGTTAAA
This sequence comes from Drosophila ficusphila, assembly GCF_018152265.1. NCBI lineage: Eukaryota > Metazoa > Arthropoda > Insecta > Diptera > Drosophilidae > Drosophila > Drosophila ficusphila. The sequence goes on from NW_025064488.1 coordinate 29,022, forward strand.
ATTTGCAAAAAATGGGTTTGCAGAAAAGTGACAAGATCCCAGCACTGCTTAGCCCAAACTTTTGAAATTTTTACCCGATTTAAAAGTGGAATACCTCTCTGAATTTGTTGTTAAAATATCTATCTAGCTGCATTATTGGTTTATTTTCGAATTTTTGGTTGATATTTTGTAATTTTTTATGACCCCCGACCTGTCAAAATTTGCAAAAAATGGGTTTGCAGAAAAGTGACCAGATCCCAGCACTGCTTATCCCATAACTTTTGAAATTTTTACCCGACTTAAAAGTGGAATACCTCTCTGAATTTGTTATTTAAATATCTATCTAGCTGCATTATTGGTTTATTTTCGAATTTTTGGTCAATATTTTGTAGTTTTTTATGACCCCCGACCTGTTAAAATTTGCAAAAAATGGGTTTGCAGAAAAGTGACCAGATCCCAGCACTGCTTAGCCCATTACTTTTGAAATTTTTACCCGATTTAAAAGTGAAATACCTCTCTGAATTTGTTATTAAAATATCTATCTAGCTGCATCATTGGTTTATTTCGAATTTTTGGTCAATATTTTGTAATTTTTTATGACCCCCGACCTGTCAAAATTTGCAAAAAATGGGTTTGCAGAAAAGTGACCAGATCCCAGCACTGCTTAGCCCAAACTTTTGAAATTTTTACCCGATTTAAAAGTGGAATACCTCTCTGAATTTGTTGTTAAAATATCTATCTAGCTGCATTATTGGTTTATTTTCGAATTTTTGGTTGATATTTTGTAATTTTTTATGACCCCCGACCTGTCAAAATTTGCAAAAAATGGGTTTGCAGAAAAGTGACCAGATCCCAGCACTGCTTAGCCCATAACTTTTGAAATTTTTACCCGACTTAAAAGTGGAATACCTCTCTGAATTTGTTATTAAAATATCTATCTAGCTGCATTATTGGTTTATTTTCGAATTTTTGGTCAATATTTTGTAATTTTTTTATGACCCCCGACCTGTCAAAATTTGCAAAAAATGGGTTTGCAGAAAAGTGACAAGATCCCAGCACTGCTTAGCCCATAACTTTTGAAATTTTTACCCGACTTAAAAGTGGAATACCTCTCTGAATTTGTTATTAAAATATCTATCTAGCTGCATTATTGGTTTATTTTCGAATTTTTGGTCAATATTTTGTAATTTTTTATGACCCCCGACCTGTCAAAATTTGCAAAAAATGGGTTTGCAGAAAAGAGACCAGATCCCAGCACTGCTTAGCCCATAACTTTTGAAATTTTTACCCGATTTAAAAGTGGAATACCTCTCTGAATTTGTTATTAAAATATCTATCTAGCTGCATTATTGCTTTATTTTCGAATTTTTGGTCAATATTTTGTAATTTTTTTATGACCCCCGACCTGTCAAAATTTGCAAAAAATGGGTTTGCAGAAAAGTGACAAGATCCCAGCACTGCTTAGCCCATAACTTTTGAAATTTTTACCCGACTTAAAAGTGGATTACCTCTCTGAATTTGTTATTAAAATATCTATTTAGCTGCATCATTGGTTTATTTTCGAATTTTTGGTCAATATTTTGTAGTTTTTTATGACCCCCGACCTGTCAAAATTTGCAAAAAATGGGTTTGCAGAAAAGTGACCAGATCCCAGCACTGATTATCCCATAACTTTTGAAATTTTTACCCGATTTAAAAGTGGAATACCTCTCTGAATTTGTTATTCGAATATCTATCTAGCTGCATTATTGGTTTATTTTCGAATTTTTGGTCAATATTTTGTAATTTTTTATGACCCCCGACCTGTCAAAATTTTCAAAAAATGGGTTTGCAGAAAAGTGACCAGAACCCAGCACTGCTTAGCCCATAACTTTTGAAATTTTTACCCGATTTAAAAGTGGAATACCTCTCTGAATTTGTTATTAAAATATCTATCTAGCTGCATTATTGGTTTATTTTCGAATTTTTGGTCAATATTTTGTAATTTTTTATGACCCCCGACCTGTCAAAATTTGCAAAAAATGGGTTTGCAGAAAAGAGACAAGATCCCAGCACTGCTTAGCCCAAACTTTTGAAATTTTTACCCGATTTAAAAGTGGAATACCTCTCTGAATTTGTTATTAAAATATCTATCTAGCTGCATTATTGGTTTATTTTCGAATTTTTGGTCAATATTTTGTAATTTTTTATGACCCCCGACCTGTCAAAATTTGCAAAAAATGGGTTTGCAGAAAAGTGACAAGATCCCAGCACTGCTTAGCCCATAACTTTTGAAATTTTTACCCGATTTAAAAGTGGAATACCTCTCTGAATTTGTTGTTAAAATATCTATCTAGCTGCATTATTGGTTTATTTTCGAATTTTTGGTCAATATTTTGTAATTTTTTATGACCCCCGACCTGTCAAAATTTGCAAAAAATGGGTTTGCAGAAAAGTGACAAGATCCCAGCACTGCTTAGCCCATAACTTTTGAAATTTTTACCCGATTTAAAAGTGGAATACCTCTCTGAATTTGTTATTAAAATATCTATCTAGCTGCATTATTGGTTTATTTTCGAATTTTTGGTTGATATTTTGTAATTTTTTATGACCCCCGACCTGTCAAAATTTGCAAAAAATGGGTTTGCAAGAAAAGTGACCAGAACCCAGCACTGCTTAGCCCAAACTTTTGAAATTTTTACCCGATTTAAAAGTGGAATACCTCTCTGAATTTGTTGTTAAAATATCTATCTAGCTGCATTATTGGTTTATTTTCGAATTTTTGGTCAATATTTTGTAATTTCTTATGACCCCCGACCTGTCAAAATTTGCAAAAAATGGGTTTGCAGAAAAGAGACAAGATCCCAGCACTGCTTAGCCCATAACTTTTGAAATTTTTACCCGACTTAAAAGTGGAATACCTCTCTGAATTTGTTATTAAAATATCTATCTAGCTGCATTATTGGTTTATTTTCGAATTTTTGGTCAATATTTTGTAATTTTTTTATGACCCCCGACCTATCAAAATTTGCAAAAAAATGGGTTTGCAGAAAAGTGACCAGATCCCAGCACTGATTATCCCATAACTTTTGAAATTTTTACCCGATTTAAAAGTGGAATACCTCTCTGAATTTGTTGTTAAAATATCTATCTAGCTGCATTATTGGTTTATTTTCGAATTTTTGGTCAATATTTTGTAATTTTTTATGACCCCCGACCTGTCAAAATTTGCAAAAAATGGGTTTGCAGAAAAGTGACAAGATCCCAGCACTGCTTAGCCCATAACTTTTGAAATTTTTACCCGATTTAAAAGTGGAATACCTCTCTGAATTTGTTATTAAAATATCTATCTAGCTGCATTATTGGTTTATTTTCGAATTTTTGGTTGATATTTTGTAATTTTTTATGACCCCCGACCTGTCAAAATTTGCAAAAAATGGGTTTGCAAGAAAAGTGACCAGAACCCAGCACTGCTTAGCCCAAACTTTTGAAATTTTTACCCGATTTAAAAGTGGAATACCTCTCTGAATTTGTTGTTAAAATATCTATCTAGCTGCATTATTGGTTTATTTTCGAATTTTTGGTCAATATTTTGTAATTTTCTTATGACCCCCGACCTGTCAAAATTTGCAAAAAATGGGTTTGCAGAAAAGAGACAAGATCCCAGCACTGCTTAGCCCAAACTTTTGAAATTTTTACCCGACTTAAAAGTGGAATACCTCTCTGAATTTGTTATTAAAATATCTATCTAGCTGCATTATTGGTTTATTTTCGAATTTTTGGTCAATATTTTGTAATTTTTTTATGACCCCCGACCTGTCAAAATTTGCAAAAAATGGGTTTGCAGAAAAGTGACCAGATCCCAGCACTGCTTATCCCATAACTTTTGAAATTTTTACCCGACTTAAAAGTGGAATACCTCTCTGAATTTGTTATTTAAATATCTATCTAGCTGCATTATTGGTTTATTTTCGAATTTTTGGTCAATATTTTGTAGTTTTTTATGACCCCCGACCTGTTAAAATTTGCAAAAAATGGGTTTGCAGAAAAGTGACCAGATCCCAGCACTGCTTAGCCCATTACTTTTGAAATTTTTACCCGATTTAAAAGTGAAATACCTCTCTGAATTTGTTATTAAAATATCTATCTAGCTGCATCATTGGTTTATTTTCGAATTTTTGGTCAATATTTTGTAATTTTTTATGACCCCCGACCTGTCAAAATTTGCAAAAAATGGGTTTGCAGAAAAGTGACCAGATCCCAGCACTGCTTAGCCCAAACTTTTGAAATTTTTACCCGATTTAAAAGTGGAATACCTCTCTGAATTTGTTGTTAAAATATCTATCTAGCTGCATTATTGGTTTATTTTCGAATTTTTGGTTGATATTTTGTAATTTTTTATGACCCCCGACCTGTCAAAATTTGCAAAAAATGGGTTTGCAGAAAAGTGACCAGATCCCAGCACTGCTTATCCCATAACTTTTGAAATTTTTACCCGACTTAAAAGTGGAATACCTCTCTGAATTTGTTATTTAAATATCTATCTAGCTGCATTATTGGTTTATTTTCGAATTTTTGGTCAATATTTTGTAATTTTTTATGACCCCCGACCTGTTAAAATTTGCAAAAAATGGGTTTGCAGAAAAGTGACCAGATCCCAGCACTGCTTAGCCCATTACTTTTGAAATTTTTACCCGATTTAAAAGTGAAATACCTCTCTGAATTTGTTATTAAAATATCTATCTAGCTGCATCATTGGTTTATTTCGAATTTTTGGTCAATATTTTGTAATTTTTTATGACCCCCGACCTGTCCAAATTTGCAAAAAATGGGTTTGCAGAAAAGTGACCAGATCCCAGCACTGCTTAGCCCAAACTTTTGAAATTTTTACCCGATTTAAAAGTGGAATACCTCTCTGAATTTGTTGTTAAAATATCTATCTAGCTGCATTATTGGTTTATTTTCGAATTTTTGGTTGATATTTTGTAATTTTTTATGACCCCCGACCTGTCAAAATTTGCAAAAAATTGGTTTGCAGAAAAGTGACCAGATCCCAGCACTGCTTAGCCCATAACTTTTGAAATTTTTACCCGACTTAAAAGTGGAATACCTCTCTGAATTTGTTATTAAAATATCTATCTAGCTGCATTATTGGTTTATTTTCGAATTTTTGGTCAATATTTTGTAATTTTTTTATGACCCCCGACCTGTCAAAATTTGCAAAAAATGGGTTTGCAGAAAAGTGACAAGATCCCAGCACTGCTTAGCCCATAACTTTTGAAATTTTTACCCGACTTAAAAGTGGAATACCTCTCTGAATTTGTTATTAAAATATCTATCTAGCTGCATTATTGGTTTATTTTCGAATTTTTGGTCAATATTTTGTAATTTTTTATGACCCCCGACCTGTCAAAATTTGCAAAAAATGGGTTTGCAGAAAAGAGACCAGATCCCAGCACTGCTTAGCCCATAACTTTTGAAATTTTTACCCGATTTAAAAGTGGAATACCTCTCTGAATTTGTTATTAAAATATCTATCTAGCTGCATTATTGCTTTATTTTCGAATTTTTGGTCAATATTTTGTAATTTTTTATGACCCCTGACCTGTCAAAATTTGCAAAAAATGGGTTTGCAGAAAAGTGACAAGATCCCAGCACTGCTTAGCCCATAACTTTTGAAATTTTTACCCGACTTAAAAGTGGAATACCTCTCTGAATTTGTTATTAAAATATCTATTTAGCTGCATCATTGGTTTATTTTCGAATTTTTGGTCAATATTTTGTAGTTTTTTATGACCCCCGACCTGTCAAAATTTGCAAAAAATGGGTTTGCAGAAAAGTGACCAGATCCCAGCACTGATTATCCCATAACTTTTGAAATTTTTACCCGATTTAAAAGTGGAATACCTCTCTGAATTTGTTATTTGAATATCTATCTAGCTGCATTATTGGTTTATTTTCGAATTTTTGGTCAATATTTTGTAATTTTTTATGACCCCCGACCTGTCAAAATTTGCAAAAAATGGGTTTCCAAAAAAGTGACCAGATCCCAGCACTGATTAGCCCACAACTTTTAAAATTTTTACCCGATTTAAAAGAGGAATACCTCTCTGAATTTGTTATTAAAATATCTATCTAGCTGCATTATTGGTTTATTTTCGAATTTTTGGTCAATATTTTGTAATTTTTTATGACCCCCGACCTGTCAAAATTTGCAAAAAATGGGTTTGCAGAAAAGAGACTAGATCCCAGCACTGCTTAGCCCAAACTTTTGAAATTTTTACCCGATTTAAAAGTGGAATACCTCTCTGAATTTGTTATTAAAATATCTATCTAGCTGCATTATTGGTTTATTTTCGAATTTTTGGTCAATATTTTGTAATTTTTTATGACCACCGACCTGTCAAAATTTGCAAAAAATGGGTTTGCAGAAAAGTGACAAGATCCCAGCACTGCTTAGCCCAAACTTTTGAAATTTTTACCCGATTTAAAAGTGGAATACCTCTCTGAATTTGTTGTTCAAATATCTATCTAGCTGCATTATTGGTTTATTTTCGAATTTTTGGTCAATATTTTGTAATTTTTTATGACCCCCGACCTGTCAAAATTTGCAAAAAATGGGTTTGCAGAAAAGTGACAAGATCCCAGCACTGCTTAGCCCAAACTTTTGAAATTTTTACCCGATTTAAAAGTGGAATACCTCTCTGAATTTGTTATTAAAATATCTATCTAGCTGCATTATTGGTTTATTTTCGAATTTTTGGTTGATATTTTGTAATTTTTTATGACCCCCGACCTGTCAAAATTTGCAAAAAATGGGTTTGCAAAAAAGTGACCAGAACCCAGCACTGCTTAGCCCAAACTTTTGAAATTTTTACCCGACTTAAAAGTGGAATACCTCTCTGAATTTGTTATTTGAATATCTATCTAGCTGCATTATTGGTTTATTTTCGAATTTTTGGTCAATATTTTGTAATTTCTTATGACCCCCGACCTGTCAAAATTTGCAAAAAATGGGTTTGCAGAAAGGAGACAAGATCCCAGCACTGCTTAGCCCAAACTTTTGAAATTTTTACCCGACTTAAAAGTGGAATACCTCTCTGAATTTGTTATTAAAATATCTATCTAGCTGCATTATTGGTTTATTTTCGAATTTTTGGTCAATATTTTGTAATTTTTTTATGACCCCCGACCTGTCAAAATTTGCAAAAAAATGGGTTTGCAGAAAAGTGACAAGATCCCAGCACTGCTTAGCCCAAACTTTTGAAATTTTTACCCGATTTAAAAGTGGAATACCTCTCTTAGTTTGTTATTAAAATATCTATCTAGCTGCATTATTGGTTTATTTTCGAATTTTTTATCAATATTTTGTAGTTTTTTATGACCCCCGACCTGTCAAAATTTGCAAAAAATGGGTTTGCAGAAAAGAGACAAGATCCCAGCTTTGCTTAGCCCAAACTTTTGAAATTTTTACCCGATTTAAAAGTGGAATGCCTCCCTGAATTTGTTATTAAAATATCTATCTAGCTGCATCATTGGTTTATTTTCGAATTTTTGGTCAATATTTTGTAATTTTTTATGACCCCCGACCTGTCAAAATTTGCAAAAAATGGGTTTGCAGAAAAGTGACCAGATCCCAGCACTGCTTAGCCCATAACTTTTGAAATTTTTACCCGACTTAAAAGTGGAATACCTCTCTGAATTTGTTATTAAAATATCTATCTAGCTGCATTATTGGTTTATTTTCGAATTTTTGGTCAATATTTTGTAATTTTTTTATGACCCCCGACCTGTCAAAATTTGCAAAAAATGGGTTTGCAGAAAAGTGACAAGATCCCAGCACTGCTTAGCCCATAACTTTTGAAATTTTTACCCGACTTAAAAGTGGAATACCTCTCTGAATTTGTTATTAAAATATCTATCTAGCTGCATCATTGGTTTATTTTCGAATTTTTGGTCAATATTTTGTAATTTTTTATGACCCCCGACCTGTCAAAATTTGCAAAAAATGGGTTTGCAGAAAAGAGACCAGATCCCAGCACTGCTTAGCCCATAACTTTTGAAATTTTTACCCGATTTAAAAGTGGAATACCTCTCTGAATTTGTTATTAAAATATCTATCTAGCTGCATTATTGCTTTATTTTCGAATTTTTGGTCAATATTTTGTAATTTTTTTATGACCCCCGACCTGTCAAAATTTGCAAAAAATGGGTTTGCAGAAAAGTGACAAGATCCCAGCACTGCTTAGCCCATAACTTTTGAAATTTTTACCCGACTTAAAAGTGGAATACCTCTCTGAATTTGTTATTAAAATATCTATTTAGCTGCATCATTGGTTTATTTTCGAATTTTTGGTCAATATTTTGTAGTTTTTTATGACCCCCGACCTGTCAAAATTTGCAAAAAATGGGTTTGCAGAAAAGTGACCAGATCCCAGCACTGATTATCCCATAACTTTTGAAATTTCTACCCGATTTAAAAGTGGAATACCTCTCTGAATTTGTTATTAAAATATCTATCTAGCTGCATTATTGGTTTATTTTCGAATTTTTGGTCAATATTTTGTAATTTTTTATGACCCCCGACCTGTCAAAATTTGCAAAAAATGGGTTTCCAGAAAAGTGACCAGATCCCAGCACTGATTAGCCCACAACTTTTAAAATTTTTACCCGATTTAAAAGAGGAATACCTCTCTGAATTTGTTATTAAAATATCTATCTAGCTGCATTATTGGTTTATTTTCGAATTTTTGGTCAATATTTTGTAATTTTTTATGACCCCCGACCTGTCAAAATTTGCAAAAAATGGGTTTGCAGAAAAGAGACTAGATCCCAGCACTGCTTAGCCCAAACTTTTGAAATTTTTACCCGATTTAAAAGTGGAATACCTCTCTGAATTTGTTATTAAAATATCTATCTAGCTGCATTATTGGTTTATTTTCGAATTTTTGGTTGATATTTTGTAATTTTTTATGACCCCCGACCTGTCAAAATTTGCAAAAAATGGGTTTGCAAAAAAGTGACCAGAACCCAGCACTGCTTAGCCCAAACTTTTGAAATTTTTACCCGACTTAAAAGTGGAATACCTCTCTGAATTTGTTATTTGAATATCTATCTAGCTGCATTATTGGTTTATTTTCGAATTTTTGGTCAATATTTTGTAATTTCTTATGACCCCCGACCTGTCAAAATTTGCAAAAAATGGGTTTGCAGAAAGGAGACAAGATCCCAGCACTGCTTAGCCCAAACTTTTGAAATTTTTACCCGACTTAAAAGTGGAATACCTCTCTGAATTTGTTATTAAAATATCTATCTAGCTGCATTATTGGTTTATTTTCGAATTTTTGGTCAATATTTTGTAATTTTTTTATGACCCCCGACCTGTCAAAATTTGCAAAAAAAATGGGTTTGCAGAAAAGTGACAAGATCCCAGCACTGCTTAGCCCAAACTTTTGAAATTTTTACCCGATTTAAAAGTGGAATACCTCTCTTAGTTTGTTATTAAAATATCTATCTAGCTGCATTATTGGTTTATTTTCGAATTTTTTATCAATATTTTGTAGTTTTTTATGACCCCCGACCTGTCAAAATTTGCAAAAAATGGGTTTGCAGAAAAGAGACAAGATCCCAGCTTTGCTTAGCCCAAACTTTTGAAATTTTTACCCGATTTAAAAGTGGAATGCCTCTCTGAATTTGTTATTAAAATATCTATCTAGCTGCATCATTGGTTTATTTTCGAATTTTTGGTCAATATTTTGTAATTTTTTATGACCCCCGACCTGTCAAAATTTGCAAAAAATGGGTTTGCAGAAAAGAGACCAGATCCCAGCACTGCTTAACCCATAACTTTTGAAATTTTTACCCGATTTAAAAGTGGAATACCTCTCTGAATTTGCTATTAAAATATCTATCTAGCTGCATTATTGGTTTATTTTCGAATTTTTGGTTGATATTTTGTAATTTTTTATGACCCCCGACCTGTCAAAATTTGCAAAAAATGGGTTTGCAAAAAAGTGACCAGAACCCAGCACTGCTTAGCCCAAACTTTTGAAATTTTTACCCGACTTAAAAGTGGAATACCTCTCTGAATTTGTTATTTAAATATCTATCTAGCTGCATTATTGGTTTATTTTCGAATTTTTGGTCAATATTTTGTAATTTCTTATGACCCCCGACCTGTCAAAATTTGCAAAAAATGGGTTTGCAGAAAGGAGACAAGATCCCAGCACTGCTTAGCCCAAACTTTTGAAATTTTTACCCGACTTAAAAGTGGAATACCTCTCTGAATTTGTTATTAAAATATCTATCTAGCTGCATTATTGGTTTATTTTCGAATTTTTGGTCAATATTTTGTAATTTTTTTATGACCCCCGACCTGTCAAAATTTGCAAAAAATGGGTTTGCAGAAAAGTGACAAGATCCCAGCATTGCTTAGCCCATAACTTTTGAAATTTTTACCCGATTTAAAAGTGGAATACCTCTCTGAATTTGTTATTTGAATATCTATCTAGCTGCATTATTGGTTTATTTTCGAATTTTTGGTCAATATTTTGTAATTTCTTATGACCCCCGACCTGTCAAAATTTGCAAAAAACGGGTTTGCAGAAAAGTGACCAGATCCCAGCACTGCTTATCCCATAACTTTTGAAATTTTTACCCGATTTAAAAGTGGAATACCTCTCTGAATTTGTTATTAGAATATCTATCTAGCTGCATTATTGGTTTATTTTCGAATTTTTGGTCAATATTTTGTAATTTTTTATGACCCCCGACCTGTCAAAATTTGCAAAAAATGGGTTTGCAGAAAAGTGACAAGATCCCAGCACTGCTTAGCCCAAACTTTTGAAATTTTTACCCGATTTAAAAGTGGAATACCTCTCTGAATTTGTTATTAAAATATCTATCTAGCTGCATTATTGGTTTATTTTCGAATTTTTGGTTGATATTTTGTAATTTTTTATGACCCCCGACCTGTCAAAATTTGCAAAAAATGGGTTTGCAAAAAAGTGACCAGAACCCAGCACTGCTTAGCCCAAACTTTTGAAATTTTTACCCGACTTAAAAGTGGAATACCTCTCTGAATTTGTTATTAAAATATCTATCTAGCTGCATTATTGGTTTATTTTCGAATTTTTGGTCAATATTTTGTAATTTTTTATGACCCCCGACCTGTCAAAATTTGCAAAAAATGGGTTTCCAGAAAAGTGACCAGATCCCAGCACTGCTTAGCCCAAACTTTTGAAATTTTTATCCGATTTAAAAGTGGAATACCTCTCCGAATTTGTTATTTAAATATCTATCTAGCTGCATCATTGGTTTATTTTTGAATTTTTGGTCAATATTTTGTAAGTTTTTATGACCCCCGACCTGTAAAAATTTACAAAAAATGGGTTTGCAGAAAAGTGACCAGATCCCAGCACTGCTTAGCCCAAACTTTTGAAATTTTTACCCGATTTAAAAGTGGAATACCTCTCTGAATTTGTTATTAAAATATCTATCTAGCTGCATTATTGGTTTATTTTCGAATTTTTTGGTCAATATTTTGTAATTTTTTTATGACCCCCGACCTGTCAAAATTTGCAAAAAATGGGTTTGCAGAAAAGTGACAAGATCCCAGCACTGCTTAGCCCATAACTTTTGAAATTTTTACCCGACTTAAAAGTGGAATACCTCTCTGAATTTGTTATTAAAATATCTATCTAGCTGCATTATTGGTTTATTTTCGAATTTTTGGTCAATATTTTGTAATTTTTTATGACCCCCGACCTGTCAAAATTTGCAAAAAATGGGTTTGCAGAAAAGTGACCAGATCCCAGCACTGCTTAACCCATAACTTTTGAAATTTTTACCCGATTTAAAAGTGGAATACCTCTCCGAATTTGTTATTTAAATATCTATCTAGCTGCATCATTGGTTTATTTTCGAATTTTTGGTCAATATTTTGTAATTTTTTATGACCCCCGACCTGTCAAAATTTGCAAAAAACGGGTTTGCAGAAAAATGACCAGATCCCAGCACTGCTTAGCCCATAACTTTTGAAATTTTTACCCGATTTAAAAGTGGAATACCTCTCTGAATTTGCTATTAAAATATCTATCTAGCTGCATTATTGGTTTATTTTCGAATTTTTGGTTGATATTTTGTAATTTTTTATGACCCCCGACCTGTCAAAATTTGCAAAAAATGGGTTTGCAGAAAAGTGACCAGAACCCAGCACTGCTTAGCCCAAACTTTTGAAATTTTTACCCGACTTAAAAGTGGAATACCTCTCTGAATTTGTTATTTGAATATCTATCTAGCTGCATTATTGGTTTATTTTCGAATTTTTGGTCAATATTTTGTAATTTCTTATGACCCCCGACCTGTCAAAATTTGCAAAAAATGGGTTTGCAGAAAGGTGACAAGATCCCAGCACTGCTTAGCCCAAACTTTTGAAATTTTTACCCGACTTAAAAGTGGAATACCTCTCTGAATTTGTTATTAAAATATCTATCTAGCTGCATTATTGGTTTATTTTCGAATTTTTGGTCAATATTTTGTAATTTTTTTATGACCCCCGACCTGTCAAAATTTGCAAAAAATGGGTTTGCAGAAAAGTGACAAGATCCCAGCATTGCTTAGCCCATAACTTTTGAAATTTTTACCCGATTTAAAAGTGGAATACCTCTCTGAATTTGTTATTTGAATATCTATCTAGCTGCATTATTGGTTTATTTTCGAATTTTTGGTCAATATTTTGTAATTTCTTATGACCCCCGACCTGTCAAAATTTGCAAAAAACGGGTTTGCAGAAAAGTGACCAGATCCCAGCACTGCTTATCCCATAACTTTTGAAATTTTTACCCGATTTAAAAGTGGAATACCTCTCTGAATTTGTTATTAGAATATCTATCTAGCTGCATTATTGGTTTATTTTCGAATTTTTGGTCAATATTTTGTAATTTTTTATGACCCCCGACCTGTCAAAATTTGCAAAAAACGGGTTTGCAGAAAAATGACCAGATCCCAGCACTGCTTAGCCCATAACTTTTGAAATTTTTACCCGATTTAAAAGTGGAATACCTCTCTGAATTTGTTATTAAAATATCTATCTAGCTGCATTATTGGTTTATTTTCGAATTTTTGGTCAATATTTTGTAATTTTTTTATGACCCCCGACCTGTTAAAATTTGCAAAAAATGGGTTTGCAGAAAAGTGACAAGATCCCAGCACTGCTTAGCCCATAACTTTTGAAATTTTTACCCGATTTAAAAGTGGAATACCTCTCTGAATTTGTTATTTGAATATCTATCTAGCTGCATTATTGGTTTATTTTCGAATTTTTGGTCAATATTTTGTAATTTCTTATGACCCCCGACCTGTCAAAATTTGCAAAAAATGGGTTTGCAGAAAAGTGACCAGATCCCAGCCCTGATTAGCCCACGACTTTTGAAATTTTTACCCGATTTAAAAGTGGAATACCTCTCTGAATTTTGTTATTAGAATATCTATCTAGCTGCATTATTGGTTTATTTTCGAATTTTTGGTCAATATTTTGTAATTTTTTATGACCCCCGACCTGTCAAAATTTGCAAAAAATGGGTTTGCAGAAAAGTGACCAGATCCCAGCACTGCTTATCCCATAACTTTTGAAATTTTTACCCGATTTAAAAGTGGAATACCTCTCTGAATTTGTTATTAGAATATCTATCTAGCTGCATTATTGGTTTATTTTCGAATTTTTGGTCAATATTTTGTAAGTTTTTATGACCCCCGACCTGTAAAAATTTACAAAAAATGGGTTTGCAGAAAAGTGACCAGATCCCAGCACTGCTTAGCCCAAACTTTTGAAATTTTTACCCGATTTAAAAGTGGAATACCTCTCTGAATTTGTTATTAAAATATCTATCTAGCTGCATTATTGGTTTATTTTCGAATTTTTGGTCAATATTTTGTAATTTTTTTATGACCCCCGACCTGTCAAAATTTGCAAAAAATGGGTTTGCAGAAAAGTGACAAGATCCCAGCACTGCTTAGCCCATAACTTTTGAAATTTTTACCCGACTTAAAAGTGGAATACCTCTCTGAATTTGTTATTAAAATATCTATCTAGCTGCATTATTGGTTTATTTTCGAATTTTTGGTCAATATTTTGTAATTTTTTATGACCCCCGACCTGTCAAAATTTGCAAAAAATGGGTTTGCAGAAAAGTGACCAGATCCCAGCACTGCTTAACCCATAACTTTTGAAATTTTTACCCGATTTAAAAGTGGAATACCTCTCCGAATTTGTTATTTAAATATCTATCTAGCTGCATCATTGGTTTATTTTCGAATTTTTGGTCAATATTTTGTAATTTTTTATGACCCCCGACCTGTCAAAATTTGCAAAAAACGGGTTTGCAGAAAAATGACCAGATCCCAGCACTGCTTAGCCCATAACTTTTGAAATTTTTACCCGATTTAAAAGTGGAATACCTCTCTGAATTTGTTATTAAAATATCTATCTAGCTGCATTATTGGTTTATTTTCGAATTTTTGGTCAATATTTTGTAATTTTTTTATGACCCCCGACCTGTTAAAATTTGCAAAAAATGGGTTTGCAGAAAAGTGACAAGATCCCAGCACTGCTTAGCCCATAACTTTTGAAATTTTTACCCGATTTAAAAGTGGAATACCTCTCTGAATTTGTTATTTGAATATCTATCTAGCTGCATTATTGGTTTATTTTCGAATTTTTGGTCAATATTTTGTAATTTCTTATGACCCCCGACCTGTCAAAATTTGCAAAAAATGGGTTTGCAGAAAAGTGACCAGATCCCAGCCCTGATTAGCCCACGACTTTTGAAATTTTTACCCGATTTAAAAGTGGAATACCTCTCTGAATTTTGTTATTAGAATATCTATCTAGCTGCATTATTGGTTTATTTTCGAATTTTTGGTCAATATTTTGTAATTTTTTATGACCCCCGACCTGTCAAAATTTGCAAAAAATGGGTTTGCAGAAAAGTGACCAGATCCCAGCACTGCTTATCCCATAACTTTTGAAATTTTTACCCGATTTAAAAGTGGAATACCTCTCTGAATTTGTTATTAGAATATCTATCTAGCTGCATTATTGGTTTATTTTCGAATTTTTGGTCAATATTTTGTAATTTTTTATGACCCCCGACCTGTCAAAATTTGCAAAAAATGGGTTTGCCGAAAAGTGACAAGATCCCACCACTGCTTAGCCCAAACTTTTGAAATTTTTACCCGATTTAAAAGTGGAATACCTCTCTGAATTTGTTGTTAAAATATCTATCTAGCTGCATTATTGGTTTATTTTCGAATTTTTGGTTGATATTTTGTAATTTTTTATGACCCCCGACCTGTCAAAATTTGCAAAAAATGGGTTTGCAGAAAAGTGACAAGATCCCAGCACTGCTTAGCCCATAACTTTTGAAATTTTTACCCGATTTAAAAGTGGAATACCTCTCTGAATTTGTTATTTGAATATCTATCTAGCTGCATTATTGGTTTATTTTCGAATTTTTGGTCAATATTTTGTAATTTTTTATGACCCCCGACCTGTCAAAATTTGCAAAAAATGGGTTTGCAGAAAAGTGACCAGATCCCAGCACTGCTTAGCCCATAACTTTTGAAATTTTTACCCGATTTAAAAGTGGAATACCTCTCTGAATTTGTTGTTAAAATATCTATCTAGCTGCATTATTGGTTTATTTTCGAATTTTTGGTCAATATTTTTTAATTTTTTATGACCCCCGACCTGTCAAAGTTTGCAAAAAATGGGTTTGCAGAAAAGTGACCAGATCCCAGCACTGCTTATCCCATAACTTTTGAAATTTTTACCCGATTTAAAAGTGGAATACCTCTCTGAATTTGTTATTAAAATATCTATCTAGCTGCATTATTGGTTTATTTTCGAATTTTTGGTCAATATTTTGTAATTTTTTATGACCCCCGACCTGTCAAAATTTGCAAAAAATGGGTTTGCAGAAAAGTGACAAGATCCCAGCACTGCTTAGCCCATAACTTTTGAAATTTTTACCCGATTTAAAAGTGGAATACCTCTCTGAATTTGTTATTAAAATATCTATCTAGCTGCATTATTGGTTTATTTTCGAATTTTTGGTTGATATTTTGTAATTTTTTATGACCCCCGACCTGTCAAAATTTCCAAAAATGGGTTTGCAGAAAAGTGACCAGATCCCAGCACTGCTTATCCCATAACTATTGAAATTTTTACCCGATTTAAAAGTGGAATACCTCTCTGAATTTGTTATTCGAATATCTATCTAGCTGCATCATTGGTTTACTTTCGAATTTTTGGTCAATGTTTCGTCATTTTTTATGACCCCCGACCTGTCAAAATTTGCAAAAAATGGGTTTGCAGAAAAGTGACCAGATCCCAGCACTGCTTAGCCCAAACTTTTGAAATTTTTACCCGATTTAAAAGTGGAATACCTCTCTGAATTTGTTGTTAAAATATCTATCTAGCTGCATTATTGGTTTATTTTCGAATTTTTGGTCAATATTTTGTAATTTTTTATGACCCCCGACCTGTCAAAATTTGCAAAAAAATGGGTTTGCAGAAAAGTGACCAGATCCCAGCACTGCTTATCCCATAACTATTGAAATTTTTACCCGATTTAAAAGTGGAATACCTCTCTGAATTTGTTATTCGAATATCTATCTAGCTGCATTATTGGTTTATTTTCGAATTTTTGGTCAATGTTTCGTCATTTTTTATGACCCCCGACCTGTCAAAATTTGCAAAAAATGGGTTTGCAGAAAAGTGACAAGATCCCAGCACTGCTTATCCCATAACTTTTGAAATTTTTACCCGATTTAAAAGTTTAATACCTCTCTGAATTTGTTATTAAAATATCAATCTAGCTGCATTATTGGTTTATTTTCGAATTTTTGGTCAATATTTTGTAATTTTTTATGACCCCCGACCTGTCAAAGTTTGCAAATAATGGGTTTGCAGAAAAGTGACCAGATCCCAGCACTGCTTAGCCCAAACTTTTGAAATTTTTACCCGATTTAAAAGTGGAATACCTCTCTGAATTTGTTATTAAAATATCTATCTAGCTGCATTATTGGTTTATTTTCGAATTTTTGGTCAATATTTTTTAATTTTTTATGACCCCCGACCTGTCAAAATTTGCAAAAAATGGGTTTGCAGAAAAGTGACCAGATCCCAGCACTGCTTAGCACATAACTTTTGAAATTTTTACCCGATTTAAAAGTGGAATACCTCTCTGAATTTGTTATTCGAATATCTATCTAGCTGCATTATTGGTTTATTTTCGAATTTTTGGTCAATATTTTGTAATTTTTTATGACCCCCGACCTGTCAAAATTTGCAAAAAATGGGTTTGCAGAAAAGTGACCAGAACCCAGCACTGCTTAGCCCATAACTTTTGAAATTTTTACCCGATTTAAAAGTGGAATACCTCTCTGAATTCGTTATTAAAATATCTATCTAGCTGCATTATTGGTTTATTTTCGAATTTTTGGTCAATATTTTGTAATTTTTTATGACCCCCGACCTGTCAAAATTTGCAAAAAATGGGTTTGCAGAAAAGTGACCAGATCCCAGCACTGCTTAGCCCATAACTTTTGAAATTTTTACCCGATTTAAAAGTGGAATACCTCTCTGAATTTGTTATTAAAATATCTATCTAGCTGCATTATTGGTTTATTTTCGAATTTTTGGTCAATATTTTTTAATTTTTTATGACCCCCGACCTGTCAAAATTTGCAAAAAATGGGTTTGCAGAAAAGTGACCAGATCCCAGCACTGCTTAGCCCACAACTTTTGAAATTTTTACCCGATTTAAAAGTGGAATACCTCTCTGAATTTGTTATTTGAATATCTATCTAGCTGCATTATTGGTTTATTTTCGAATTTTTGGTCAATATTTTGTAATTTTTTATGACCCCCGACCTGTCAGAATTTGCAAAAAAATGGGTTTGCAGAAAAGTGACCAGATCCCAGCACTGCTTAGCCCAAACTTTTGAAATTTTTACCCGATTTAAAAGTGGAATACCTCTCTGAATTTGTTATTAAAATATCTATCTAGCTGCATTATTGGTTTATTTTCGAATTTTTTGTCAATATTTTGTAGTTTTTTATGACCCCCAACCTGTCAAAATTTGCAAAAAATGGGTTTGCAGAAAAGTGACCAGATCCCAGCACTGCTTATCCCATAACTATTGAAATTTTTACCCGATTTAAAAGTGGAATGCCTCTCTGAATTTGTTATTCGAATATCTATCTAGCTGCATTATTGGTTTATTTTCGAATTTTTGGTCAATGTTTCGTCATTTTTTATGACCCCCGACCTGTCAAAATTTGCAAAAAATGGGTTTGCAGAAAAGTGACAAGATCCCAGCACTGCTTATCCCATAACTTTTGAAATTTGTACCCGATTTAAAAGTGGAATACCTCTCTGAATTTGTTATTAAAATATCTATCTAGCTGCATTATTGGTTTATTTTCGAATTTTTGGTCAATGTTTCGTCATTTTTTATGACCCCCGACCTGTCAAAATTTGCAAAAAATGGGTTTGCAGAAAAGTGACAAGATCCCAGCACTGCTTATCCCATAACTTTTGAAATTTGTACCCGATTTAAAAGTGGAATACCTCTCTGAATTTGTTATTAAAATATCTATCTAGCTGCATTATTGGTTTATTTTCGAATTTTTGGTCAATATTTTGTAGTTTTTATGACCCCCGACTTGTTAAAATTTGCAAAAAATGGGTTTGCAGAAAAGTGACCAGATCCCAGCACTGCTTATCCCAAACCTTTTGAAATTTTTACCCGATTTAAAAGTGGAATACCTCTCTGAATTTGTTATTAAAATATCTATCTAGCTGCATTATTGGTTTATTTTCGAATTTTTTGGTCAATATTTTTTAATTTTTTATGACCCCGACCTGTCAAAATTTGCAAAAAATGGGTTTGCAGAGAAGTGACCAGATCCCAGCACTGCTTAGCCCATAACTTTTGAAATTTTTACCCGATATAAAAGTGGAATACCTCTCTGAATTTGTTATTCGAATATCTATCTAGCTGCATTATTGGTTTATTTTCGAATTTTTGGTCAATATTTTTTAATTTTTTATGACCCCCGACCTGTCAAAATTTGCAAAAAATGGGTTTGCAGAAAAGTGACCAGATCCCAGCACTGCTTAGCCCATAATTTTTTGAAATTTTTACCCGATTTAAAAGTGGAATACCTCTCTGAATTTGTTATTCGAATATCTATCTAGCTGCATTATTGGTTTATTTTCGAATTTTTGGTCAATATTTTGTAATTTTTTATGACCCCCGACCTGTCAAAATTTGCAAAAAATGGGTTTGCAGAAAAGTGACCAGAACCCAGCACTGCTTAGCCCATAACTTTTGAAATTTTTACCCGATTTAAAAGTGGAATACCTCTCTGAATTTGTTATTAAAATATCTATCTAGCTGCATTATTGGTTTATTTTCGAATTTTTGGTCAATATTTTGTAGTTTTTTATGACCCCCGACCTGTCAAAATTTGCAAAAAATGGGTTTGCAGAAAAGTGACCAGATCCCAGCACTGCTTAGCACATAACTTTTGAAATTTTTACCCGATTTAAAAGTGGAATACCTCTCTGAATTTGTTGTTAAAATATCTATCTAGCTGCATTATTGGTTTATTTTCGAATTTTTGGTCAATATTTTGTAATTTTTTATGACCCCCGACCTGTCAAAATTTGCAAAAAATGGGTTTGCAGAAAAGTGACCAGATCCCAGCACTGCTTAGCCCAAACTTTTGAAATTTTTACCCGATTTAAAAGTGGAATACCTCTCTGAATTTGTTATTCGAATATCTATCTAGCTGCATTATTGGTTTATTTTCGATTTTTTGGTCAATGTTTCGTCATTTTTTATGACCCCCGACCTGTCAAAATTTGCAAAAAATGGGTTTGCAGAAAAGTGACAAGATCCCAGCACTGCTTATCCCATAACTTTTGAAATTTGTACCCGATTTAAAAGTGGAATACCTCTCTGAATTTGTTATTCGAATATCTATCTAGCTGCATTATTGGTTTATTTTCGAATTTTTGGTCAATATTTTGTAGTTTTTTATGACCCCCGACTTGTTAAAATTTGCAAAAAATGGGTTTGCAGAAAAGTGACCAGATCCCAGCACTGCTTATCCCAAACCTTTTGAAATTTTTACCCGATTTAAAAGTGGAATACCTCTCTGAATTTGTTATTAAAATATCTATCTAGCTGCATTATTGGTTTATTTTCGAATTTTTGGTCAATATTTTTTAATTTTTTATGACCCCGACCTGTCAAAATTTGCAAAAAATGCGTTTGCAGAAAAGTGACCAGATCCCAGCACTGCTTAGCCCAAACTTTTGAAATTTTTACCCGATATAAAAGTGGAATACCTCTCTGAATTTGTTATTCGAATATCTATCTAGCTGCATTATTGGTTTATTTTCGAATTTTTGGTCAATATTTTTTAATTTTTTATGACCCCCGACTTGTCAAAATTTGCAAAAAATGGGTTTGCAGAAAAGTGACCAGATCCCAGCACTGCTTAGCCCATAATTTTTTGAAATTTTTACCCGATTTAAAAGTGGAATACCTCTCTGAATTTGTTATTCGAATATCTATCTAGCTGCATTATTGGTTTATTTTCGAATTTTTGGTCAATATTTTGTAATTTTTTATGACCCCCGACCTGTCAAAATTTGCAAAAAATGGGTTTGCAGAAAAGTGACCAGAACCCAGCACTGCTTAGCCCATAACTTTTGAAATTTTTACCCGATTTAAAAGTGGAATACCTCTCTGAATTTGTTATTAAAAAATCTATCTAGCTGCATTATTGGTTTATTTTCGAATTTTTGGTCAATATTTTGTAGTTTTTTATGACCCCCGACCTGTCAAAATTTGCAAAAAATGGGTTTGCAGAAAAGTGACCAGATCCCAGCACTGCTTAGCACATAACTTTTGAAATTTTTACCCGATTTAAAAGTGGAATACCTCTCTGAATTTGTTGTTAAAATATCTATCTAGCTGCATTATTGGTTTATTTTCGAATTTTTGGTCAATATTTTGTAATTTTTTATGACCCCCGACCTGTCAAAATTTGCAAAAAATGGGTTTGCAGAAAAGTGACCAGATCCCAGCACTGCTTAGCCCAAACTTTTGAAATTTTTACCCGATTTAAAAGTGGAATACCTCTCTGAATTTGTTGTTAAAATATCTATCTAGCTGCATTATTGGTTTATTTTCGAATTTTTGGTCAATATTTTGTAGTTTTTTATGACCCCCAACCTGTCAAAATTTGCAAAAAATGGGTTTGCAGAAAAGTGACCAGATCCCAGCACTGCTTAGCCCAAACTTTTGAAATTTTTACCCGATTTAAAAGTGGAATACCTCTCTGAATTTGCTATTAAAATATCTATCTAGCTGCATTATTGGTTTATTTTCGAATTTTTGGTCAATATTTTTTAATTTTTTATGACCCCCGACCTGTCAAAATTTGCAAAAAAAATGGGTTTGCAGAAAAGTGACCAGATCCCAGCACTGCTTATCCCATAACTATTGAAATTTTTACCCGATTTAAAAGTGGAATGCCTCTCTGAATTTGTTATTAAAATATCTATCTAGCTACATCATTGGTTTATTTTCGAATTTTTGGTCAATATTTTGTAATTTTTTATGACCCCCGACCTGTCAAAATTTGCAAAAAATGGGTTTGCAGAAAAGTGACAAGATCCCAGCACTGCTTATCCCAAACCTTTTGAAATTTTTACCCGATTTCAAAGTGGAATACCTCTCTGAATTTGCTTTTAAAATATCTATCTAGCTGCATTATTGGTTTATTTTCGAATTTTTGGTCAATATTTTGTAGTTTTTTATGACCCCCAACCTGTCAAAATTTGCAAAAAATGGGTTTGCAGAAAAGTGACCAGATCCCAGCACTGCTTAGCCCAAACTTTTGAAATTTTTACCCGATTTAAAAGTGGAATACCTCTCTGAATTTGCTATTAAAATATCTATCTAGCTGCATTATTGGTTTATTTTCGAATTTTTGGTCAATATTTTTTAATTTTTTATGACCCCCGACCTGTCAAAATTTGCAAAAAAAAATGGGTTTGCAGAAAAGTGACCAGATCCCAGCACTGCTTATCCCATAACTATTGAAATTTTTACCCGATTTAAAAGTGGAATGCCTCTCTGAATTTGTTATTAAAATATCTATCTAGCTACATCATTGGTTTATTTTCGAATTTTTGGTCAATATTTTGTAATTTTTTATGACCCCCGACCTGTCAAAATTTGCAAAAAATGGGTTTGCAGAAAAGTGACAAGATCCCAGCACTGCTTATCCCAAACCTTTTGAAATTTTTACCCGATTTAAAAGTGGAATACCTCTCTGAATTTGCTTTTAAAATATCTATCTAGCTGCATTATTGGTTTATTTTCGGATTTTTGGTCAATATTTTGTAATTTTTTATGACCCCCGACCTGTCAAAATTTGCAAAAAATGGGTTTGCAGAAAAGTGACCAGATCCCAGCACTGCTTAGCCCATAATTTTTTGAAATTTTTACCCGATTTAAAAGTGGAATACCTCTCTGAATTTGTTATTCGAATATCTATCTAGCTGCATTATTGGTTTATTTTCGAATTTTTGGTCAATATTTTGTAATTTTTTATGACCCCCGACCTGTCAAAATTTGCAAAAAATGGGTTTGCAGAAAAGTGACCAGAACCCAGCACTGCTTAGCCCATAACTTTTGAAATTTTTACCCGATTTAAAAGTGGAATACCTCTCTGAATTTGTTACTCGAATATCTATCTAGATGCATTATTGGTTTATTTTCGAATTTTTGGTCAATATTTTGTAGTTTTTTATGACCCCCGACCTGTCAAAATTTGCAAAAAATGGGTTTGCAGAAAAGTGACCAGATCCCAGCACTGCTTAGCCCATAACTTTTGAAATTTTTACCCGATTTAAAAGTGGAATACCTCTCTGAATTTGTTATTAAAATATCTATCTAGCTGCATTATTGGTTTATTTTCGAATTTTTGGTCAATATTTTTTAATTTTTTATGACCCCCGACCTGTCAAAATTTGCAAAAAATGGGTTTCCAGAAAAGTGAACAGATCCCAGCACTGATTAGCCCACAACTTTTGAAATTTTTACCCGATTTAAAAGTGGAATACCTCTCTGAATTTGTTGTTAAAATATCTATCTAGCTGCATTATTGGTTTATTTTCGAATTTTTGGTCAATATTTTGTAATTTTTTATGACCCCCGACCTGTCAAAATTTGCAAAAAATGGGTTTGCAGAAAAGTGACCAGATCCCAGCACTGCTTAGCCCAAACTTTTGAAATTTTTACCCGATTTAAAAGTGGAATACCTCTCTGAATTTGTTGTTAAAATATCTATCTAGCTGCATTATTGGTTTATTTTTGAATTTTTGGTCAATATTTTGTAATTTTTTATGACCCCCGACCTGTCAAAATTTGCAAAAAAATGGGTTTGCAGAAAAGTGACCAGATCCCAGCACTGCTTATCCCATAACTATTGAAATTTTTACCCGATTTAAAAGTGGAATGCCTCTCTGAATTTGTTATTAAAATATCTATCTAGCTACATCATTGGTTTATTTTCGAATTTTTGGTCAATGTTTCGTCATTTTTTATGACCCCCGACCTGTCAAAATTTGCAAAAAATGGGTTTGCAGAAAAGTGACAAGATCCCAGCACTGCTTATCCCAAACCTTTTGAAATTTTTACCCGATTTAAAAGTGGAATACCTCTCTGAATTTGTTATTAAAATATCTATCTAGCTGCATTATTGGTTTATTTTCGAATTTTTGGTCAATATTTTTTAATTTTTTATGACCCCCGACCTGTCAAAATTTGCAAAAAATGGGTTTGCAGAAAAGTGACCAGATCCCAGCACTGCTTAGCCCATAATTTTTTGAAATTTTTACCCGATTTAAAAGTGGAATACCTCTCTGAATTTGTTATTCGAATATCTATCTAGCTGCATTATTGGTTTATTTTCGAATTTTTGGTCAATATTTCGTAATTTTTTATGAACCCCGACCTGTCAAAATTTGCAAAAAATGGGTTTGCAGAAAAGTGACAAGATCCCAGCACTGCTTAGCCCATAACTTTTGAAATTTTTACCCGATTTAAAAGTGAAATACCTCTCTGAATTTGCTATTAAAATATCTATCTAGCTGCATTATTGGTTTATTTTCGAATTTTTGGTCAATATTTTTTAATTTTTTATGACCCCCGACCTGTCAAAATTTGCAAAAAATGGGTTTGCAGAAAAGTGACCAGATCCCAGCACTGCTTAGCCCATAATTTTTTGAAATTTTTACCCGATTTAAAAGTGGAATACCTCTCTGAATTTGTTATTCGAATATCTATCTAGCTGCATTATTGGTTTATTTTCGAATTTTTGGTCAATATTTTGTAATTTTTTATGACCCCCGACCTGTCAAAATTTGCAAAAAATGGGTTTGCAGAAAAGTGACCAGAACCCAGCACTGCTTAGCCCATAACTTTTGAAATTTTTACCCGATTTAAAAGTGGAATACCTCTCTGAATTCGTTATTAAAATATCTATCTAGCTGCATTATTGGTTTATTTTCGAATTTTTGGTCAATATTTTGTAGTTTTTTATGACCCCCGACCTGTCAAAATTTGCAAAAAATGGGTTTGCAGAAAAGTGACCAGATCCCAGCACTGCTTATCCCAAACCTTTTGAAATTTTTACCCGATTTAAAAGTGGAATACCTCTCTGAATTTGTTATTAAAATATCTATCTAGCTGCATTATTGGTTTATTTTCGAATTTTTGGTCAATATTTTGTAATTTTTTATGACCCCCGACCTGTCAAAATTTGCAAAAAATGGGTTTGCAGAAAAGTGACCAGACCCCAGCACTGCTTAGCCCAAACTTTTGAAATTTTTACCCGATTTAAAAGTGGAATACCTCTCTGAATTCGTTATTAAAATATCTATCTAGCTGCATTATTGGTTTATTTTCGAATTTTTGGTCAATATTTTGTAGTTTTTTATGACCCCCGACCTGTCAAAATTTGCAAAAAATGGGTTTGCAGAAAAGTGACCAGACCCCAGCACTGCTTAGCCCAAACTTTTGAAATTTTTACCCGATTTAAAAGTGGAATACCTCTCTGAATTTGTTGTTAAAATATCTATCTAGCTGCATTATTGGTTTATTTTCGAATTTTTGGTCAATATTTTGTAGTTTTTTATGACCCCCGACCTGTCAAAATTTGCAAAAAAATGGGTTTGCAGAAAAGTGACCAGATCCCAGCACTGCTTATCCCATAACTATTGAAATTTTTACCCGATTTAAAAGTGGAATGCCTCTCTGAATTTGTTATTAAAATATCTATCTAGCTACATCATTGGTTTATTTTCGAATTTTTGGTCAATGTTTCGTCATTTTTTATGACACCCGACCTGTCAAAATTTGCAAAAAATGGGTTTGCAGAAAAGTGACAAGATCCCAGCACTGCTTATCCCAAACCTTTTGAAATTTTTACCCGATTTAAAAGTGGAATACCTCTCTGAATTTGCTATTAAAATATCTATCTAGCTGCATTATTGGTTTATTTTCGAATTTTTGGTCAATATTTTTTAATTTTTTATGACCCCCGACCTGTCAAAATTTGCAAAAAATGGGTTTGCAGAAAAGTGACCAGATCCCAGCACTGCTTAGCCCATAAGTTTTTGAAATTTTTACCCGATTTAAAAGTGGAATACCTCTCTGAATTTGTTATTCGAATATCTATCTAGCTGCATTATTGGTTTATTTTCGAATTTTTGGTCAATATTTTGTAATTTTTTATGACCCCCGACCTGTCAAAATTTGCAAAAAATGGGTTTGCAGAAAAGTGACCAGAACCCAGCACTGCTTAGCCCATAACTTTTGAAATTTTTACCCGATTTAAAAGTGGAATACCTCTCTGAATTTGTTGTTAAAATATCTATCTAGCTGCATTATTGGTTTATTTTTGAATTTTTGGTCAATATTTTGTAATTTTTTATGACCCCCGACCTGTCAAAATTTGCAAAAAAAATGGGTTTGCAGAAAAGTGACCAGATCCCAGCACTGCTTATCCCATAACTATTGAAATTTTTACCCGATTTAAAAGTGGAATGCCTCTCTGAATTTGTTATTAAAATATCTATCTAGCTACATCATTGGTTTACTTTCGAATTTTTTGGTCAATGTTTCGTCATTTTTTATGACCCCCGACCTGTCAAAATTTGCAAAAAATGGGTTTGCAGAAAAGTAACAAGATCCCAGCACTGCTTATCCCAAACCTTTTGAAATTTTTACCCGATTTAAAAGTGGAATACCTCTCTGAGTTAGCTATTAAAATATCTATCTAGCTGCATTGTTGGTTTATTTTCGAATTTTTGGTCAATATTTTTTAATTTTTTATGACCCCCGACCTGTCAAAATTTGCAAAAAATGGGTTTGCAGAAAAGTGACCAGATCCCAGCACTGCTTAGCCCATAACTTTTTGAAATTTTTACCCGATTTAAAAGTGGAATACCTCTCTGAATTTGTTTTTCGAATATCTATCTAGCTGCATTATTGGTTTATTTTCGAATTTTTGGTCAATATTTTGTAATTTTTTATGACCCCCGACCTGTCAAAATTTGCAAAAAATGGGTTTGCAGAAAAGTGACCAGAACCCAGCACTGCTTAGCCCATAACTTTTGAAATTTTTACCCGATTTAAAAGTGGAATACCTCTCTGAATTCGTTATTAAAATATCTATCTAGCTGCATTATTGGTTTATTTTCGAATTTTTGGTCAATATTTTGTAGTTTTTTATGACCCCCGACCTGTCAAAATTTGCAAAAAAATGGGTTTGCAGAAAAGTGACCAGATCCCAGCACTGCTTATCCCATAACTATTGAAATTTTTACCCGATTTAAAAGTGGAATGCCTCTCTGAATTTGTTATTAAAATATCTATCTAGCTACATCATTGGTTTATTTTCGAATTTTTGGTCAATGTTTCGTCATTTTTTATGACTCCCGACCTGTCAAAATTTGCAAAAAATGGGTTTGCAGAAAAGTGACAAGATCCCAGCACTGCTTATCCCAAACCTTTTGAAATTTTTACCCGATTTAAAAGTGGAATACCTCTCTGAATTTGCTATTAAAATATCTATCTAGCTGCTTTATTGGTTTATTTTCGAATTTTTGGTCAATATTTTTTTAATTTTTTATGACCCCCGACCTGTCAAAATTTGCAAAAAATGGGTTTGCAGAAAAGTGACCAGATCCCAGCACTGCTTAACCCATAATTTTTTGAAATTTTTACCCGATTTAAAAGTGGAATACCTCTCTGAATTTGTTATTCGAATATCTATCTAGCTGCATTATTGGTTTATTTTCGAATTTTTGGTCAATATTTTGTAGTTTTTTATGACCCCCGACTTGTTAAAATTTGCAAAAAATGGGTTTGCAGAAAAGTAACAAGATCCCAGCACTGCTTATCCCAAACCTTTTGAAATTTTTACCCGATTTAAAAGTGGAATACCTCTCTGAGTTAGCTATTAAAATATCTATCTAGCTGCATTGTTGGTTTATTTTCGAATTTTTGGTCAATATTTTTTAATTTTTTATGACCCCCGACCTGTCAAAATTTGCAAAAAATGGGTTTGCAGAAAAGTGACCAGATCCCAGCACTGCTTAGCCCAAACTTTTGAAATTTTTACCCGACTTAAAAGTGGAATACCTCTCTGAATTTGTTATTTGAATATCTATCTAGCTGCATTATTGGTTTATTTTCGAATTTTTGGTCAATATTTTGTAATTTCTTATGACCCCCGACCTGTCAAAATTTGCAAAAAATGGGTTTGCAGAAAAGTAACAAGATCCCAGCACTGCTTATCCCAAACCTTTTGAAATTTTTACCCGATTTAAAAGTGGAATACCTCTCTGAGTTAGCTATTAAAATATCTATCTAGCTGCATTGTTGGTTTATTTTCGAATTTTTGGTCAATATTTTTTAATTTTTTATGACCCCCGACCTGTCAAAATTTGCAAAAAATGGGTTTGCAGAAAAGTGACCAGATCCCAGCACTGCTTAGCCCATAATTTTTTTAAATTTTTACCCGATTTAAAAGTGGAATACCTCTCTGAATTTGTTATTCGAATATCTATCTAGCTGCATTATTGGTTTATTTTCGAATTTTTGGTCAATATTTTGTAATTTTTTATGACCCCCGACCTGTCAAAATTTGCAAAAAATGGGTTTGCAGAAAAGTGACCAGAACCCAGCACTGCTTAGCCCAAACTTTTGAAATTTTTACCCGATTTAAAAGTGGAATACCTCTCTGAATTTGTTGTTAAAATATCTATCTAGCTGCATTATTGGTTTATTTTTGAATTTTTGGTCAATATTTTGTAATTTTTTATGACCCCCGACCTGTCAAAATTTGCAAAAAAGATGGGTTTGCAGAAAAGTGACCAGATCCCAGCACTGCTTATCCCATAACTATTGAAATTTTTACCCGATTTAAAAGTGGAATGCCTCTCTGAATTTGTTATTAAAATATCTATCTAGCTACATCATTGGTTTATTTTCGAATTTTTGGTCAATGTTTCGTCATTTTTTATGACCCCCGACCTGTCAAAATTTGCAAAAAATGGGTTTGCAGAAAAGTGACCAGATCCCAGCACTGCTTAACCCATAACTTTTGAAATTTTTACCCGATTTAAAAGTGGAATACCTCTCTGAATTTGCTATTAAAATATCTATCTAGCTGCATTATTGGTTTATTTTCGAATTTTTGGTCAATATTTTTTAATTTTTTATGACCCCCGACCTGTCAAAATTTGCAAAAAATGGGTTTGCAGAAAAGTGACCAGATCCCAGCACTGCTTAGCCCATAATTTTTTGAAATTTTTACCCGATTTAAAAGTGGAATACCTCTCTGAATTTGTTATTCGAATATCTATCTAGCTGCATTATTGGTTTATTTTCGAATTTTTGGTCAATATTTTGTAATTTTTTATGACCCCCGACCTCTCAAAATTTGCAAAAAATGGGTTTGCAGAAAAGTGACCAGAACCCAGCACTGCTTAGCCCATAACTTTTGAAATTTTTACCCGATTTAAAAGTGGAATACCTCTCTGAATTCGTTATTAAAATATCTATCTAGCTGCATTATTGGTTTATTTTCGAATTTTTGGTCAATATTTTGTAGTTTTTTATGACCCCCGACCTGTCAAAATTTGCAAAAAATGGGTTTGCAGAAAAGTGACCAGATCCCAGCACTGCTTAGCCCATAATTTTTTGAAATTTTTACCCGATTTAAAAGTGGAATACCTCTCTGAATTTGTTATTCGAATATCTATCTAGCTGCATTATTGGTTTATTTTCGAATTTTTGGTCAATATTTTGTAATTTTTTATGAACCCCGACCTGTCAAAATTTGCAAAAAATGGGTTTGCAGAAAAGTGACAAGATCCCAGCACTGCTTAGCCCATAACTTTTGAAATTTTTACCCGATTTAAAAGTGAAATACCTCTCTGAATTTGCTATTAAAATATCTATCTAGCTGCATTATTGGTTTATTTTCGAATTTTTGGTCAATATTTTGTAGTTTTTTATGACCCCCGACCTGTCAAAATTTGCAAAAAATGGGTTTGCAGAAAAGT
Organism: Drosophila ficusphila; assembly: GCF_018152265.1. Lineage (NCBI taxonomy): Eukaryota > Metazoa > Arthropoda > Insecta > Diptera > Drosophilidae > Drosophila > Drosophila ficusphila. The sequence continues at coordinate 58,706 of NW_025064488.1, forward strand.
GACCAGATCCCAGCACTGCTTATCCCATAACTATTGAAATTTTTACCCGATTTAAAAGTGGAATGCCTCTCTGAATTTGTTATTAAAATATCTATCTAGCTACATCATTGGTTTATTTTCGAATTTTTGGTCAATGTTTCGTCATTTTTTATGACACCCGACCTGTCAAAATTTGCAAAAAATGGGTTTGCAGAAAAGTGACAAGATCCCAGCACTGCTTATCCCAAACCTTTTGAAATTTTTACCCGATTTAAAAGTGGAATATCTCTCTGAATTTGCTATTAAAATATCTATCTAGCTGCATTATTGGTTTATTTTCGAATTTTTGGTCAATATTTTTTAATTTTTTATGACCCCCGACCTGTCAAAATTTGCAAAAAATGGGTTTGCAGAAAAGTGACCAGATCCCAGCACTGCTTAGCCCATAATTTTTTTAAATTTTTACCCGATTTAAAAGTGGAATACCTCTCTGAATTTGTTATTCGAATATCTATCTAGCTGCATTATTGGTTTATTTTCGAATTTTTGGTCAATATTTTGTAATTTTTTATGACCCCCGACCTGTCAAAATTTGCAAAAAATGGGTTTGCAGAAAAGTGACCAGAACCCAGCACTGCTTAGCCCAAACTTTTGAAATTTTTACCCGATTTAAAAGTGGAATACCTCTCTGAATTTGTTGTTAAAATATCTATCTAGCTGCATTATTGGTTTATTTTTGAATTTTTGGTCAATATTTTGTAATTTTTTATGACCCCCGACCTGTCAAAATTTGCAAAAAAGATGGGTTTGCAGAAAAGTGACCAGATCCCAGCACTGCTTATCCCATAACTATTGAAATTTTTACCCGATTTAAAAGTGGAATGCCTCTCTGAATTTGTTATAAAAATATCTATCTAGCTGCATTATTGGTTTATTTTCGAATTTTTGGTCAATATTTTTTAATTTTTTATGACCCCCGACCTGTCAAAATTTGCAAAAAATGGGTTTGCAGAAAAGTGACCAGATCCCAGCACTGCTTAGCCCAAACTTTTGAAATTTTTACCCGATTTAAAAGTGGAATACCTCTCTGAATTTGTTATTTGAATATCTATCTAGCTGCATTATTGGTTTATTTTCGAATTTTTGAACAATACTTTTTAATTTTTTATTTATCTAAAAGTGGAATACCTCTCTGAATTTGTTATTAAAATATCTATCTAGCTGCATTATTGGTTTATTTTCGAATTTTTGGTCAATATTTTGTAGTTTTTTATGACCCCCGACCTGTCAAAATTTGCAAAAAATGGGTTTGCAGAAAAGTGACCAGAACCCAGCACTGCTTAGCCCAAACTTTTGAAATTTTTACCCGATTTAAAAGTGGAATGCCTCTCTGAATTTGTTATTAAAATATCTATCTAGCTGCATTATTGGTTTATTTTCGAATTTTTGGTCAATATTTTGTAATTTTTTATGACCCCCGACCTGTCAAAATTTGCAAAAAATGGGTTTGCAGAAAAGTGACCAGATCCCAGCACTGCTTATCCCATAACTATTGAAATTTTTACCCGATTTAAAAGTGGAATGCCTCTCTGAATTTGTTATTAAAATATCTATCTAGCTACATCATTGGTTTACTTTCGAATTTTTGGTCAATGTTTCGTCATTTTTTATGACCCCCGACCTGTCAAAATTTGCAAAAAATGGGTTTGCAGAAAAGTAACAAGATCCCAGCACTGCTTATCCCAAACCTTTTGAAATTTTTACCCGATTTAAAAGTGGAATACCTCTCTGAGTTAGCTATTAAAATATCTATCTAGCTGCATTGTTGGTTTATTTTCGAATTTTTGGTCAATATTTTGTAATTTTTTTATGACCCCCGACCTGTCAAAATTTGCAAAAAATGGGTTTGCAGAAAAGTGACCAGATCCCAGCACTGCTTAGCCCATAATTTTTTTAAATTTTTACCCGATTTAAAAGTGGAATACCTCTCTGAATTTGTTATTAGAATATCTATCTAGCTGCATTATTGGTTTATTTTCGAATTTTTGGTCAATATTTTGTAATTTTTTATGACCCCCGACCTGTCAAAATTTGCAAAAAATGGGTTTGCAGAAAAGTGACCAGAACCCAGCACTGCTTAGCCCATAACTTTTGAAATTTTTACCCGATTTAAAAGTGGAATACCTCTCTGAATTCGTTATTAAAATATCTATCTAGCTGCATTATTGGTTTATTTTCGAATTTTTGGTCAATATTTTGTAGTTTTTTATGACCCCCGACCTGTCAAAATTTGCGAAAAATGGGTTTGCAGAAAAGAGACCAGATCCCAGCACTGCTTAACCTTTTGAAATGTTTACCCGATTTAAAAGTGGAATATCTCTCTGAATTTGTTATTAAAATATCTATTTAGCTGCATTATTGGTTTATTTTCGAATTTTTGGTCAATATTTTGTAATTTTTTATGACCCCCGACCTGTCAAAATTTGCAAAAAATGGGTTTGCAGAAAAGTGACAAGATCCCAGCACTGCTTAGCCCAAACTTTTGAAATTTTTACCCGATTTAAAAGTGGAATACCTCTCTGAATTTGTTATTTGAATATCTATCTAGCTGCATTATTGGTTTATTTTCGAATTTTTGAACAATACTTTTGAAATTTTTACCCGATTTAAAAGTGGAATACCTCTCTGAATTTGTTATTAAAATATCTATCTAGCTGCATTATTGGTTTATTTTCGAATTTTTTGTCAATATTTTGTAGTTTTTTATGACCCCCGACCTGTCAAAATTTGCGAAAAATGGGTTTGCAGAAAAGAGACCAGATC